>NW_026863727.1:0-56315 GCF_026571515.1 Ruditapes philippinarum | reverse complement strand
ATAGGGCTCGATCTGATCCCTGTGGCATACACACAACATTGAACTTCAAACAAATATTTCATTTCATTTATAATTAATAGTATTTTAGCTATTTCCTATGAATTTATGAACATATTACATCACAAACTATTAATGAATAACATGGAATCAAACTACCACCGTGAAGAATAAGGTTAAAACGATCATATGGTACAGTGAATTAAAGATTTGAAATATGCGGCAGTGAAAAAAAAATGTTATGAAGCTGACGTTGATGTCGATGAAGACAATGTTAGTGACATGACGAGAATGGCGAAAATACTGTTAATGATATATTAATGATGACAACGTTAACATTGCTGATGATGATGATGAAAATGGTGGTGGTGATTATGATGATGATGACGATGATGGTGATGATGATGATGATGATGATGTTGATCTTATAGTTACGACAATTTTGGTGCTGATGATGACTATATTGTTGTTGACAATGACGACAGTGTTGTTGAAGACGATCACATGTTTGTTGCCAAGAACGACAATGTTACTGGTGATGACGACCATGTTGTAGATGATGACAGAGATGCTGACGACAGTAGCAGCAAAACTCGTGATAATAACGTTTACTAGTATATCATTGAAGCAGTGCAGGAAAATATATCTGTCTTGGATAAGACTAAGGTCCATTGAAGAAACGGCATGCGCATAAATGCAAGGTATAGTAAGGACATTCAATTTGTTAAAGAACTAGACAAAGCATAGAACAAAAATAAGATAAGGAGAGGCTTAGAGAACACTTCAAACATATAAACTACTACTACATAACTCACACAGTGGAGAATGGTGTTGTATAGCGTACAAACGGATGGTTTGTACAGACTTCGTCGATTGTTTTCATATAACACGGAGTGCAATTGTCTCTGTCCTCACATTTCAAACATTTCCAACGGAAACCGTAAACAGAGTTGTCCGCAGTGTCGAGACAAAATCCGTCACATATCACTTGTTTCACACCTGTAATAGTTAATTCAAACTTCTGTTTACTATTGGTGATAAAAACGTTAACAGATTATATGGACCGGGAAGAAAACGATTGCAACCATATATAACACAGGCAATTATGCGACGGTTATATAGCAAATACCTAGGTAAACAGTTGTCAAAACTTTAAAACGAATTCATAATACAGCCAACCCTATATTAAAGACCACCTCTGAATATGAAAATGAAAATAAAGGCTTATTTCTGATCACCATTTGAGCCGCGTCACCACAAAACCAACATACTGCGTTTGCGACCAGCACGGATCCAGACCAGCCTGCGCATCCGCGCAATCTGATCAGGATCCATGCTGTTCGCTTACAAACCCATGCTGTTCGATTACAAACCCTAAGTAGAGAAACTGATAACGAACAGCATGGATCCTGATCAGCGCAGGCTAGTCTGGATCCATGCTGGTCGCAAACGCTGGTTGCAAACGCACTATGTTGGTTTTGTCGTGACGCGGCTCATTTATTGTAAAAAAGCAAAAAAGTAACCTGTAAATAAAGGTTACTTGTATATTAAGATCATATTCCTTGGGTGGCATTCGTTGACAGGTTAGACTGTACTTCAGAATTGCTTTCCTTTATTAAAAACATATTAAATGAATTAGCTATAGCCGTGCATACTGAGTTCGGACCACTCACCGGATAAAATGCTTAATTTAAGTAGACCAGAAACAAATCACACTAACAGAAACCAATCGGAACTTCTCCTTTCCGTCAAACTTCTGATAAGAATACGAATAATAGCCGAGATGTTAAGAGGAACCTAAATGAACAGTAAGAAAAGGAAGTAGCCCTTAAAAGGGCTGCTGGTGCAAGCAAAGGGCCTGCCTTTCAAGCCGTCTGTCACCATCCTCGTCGTCGTTTTGCATACATCGTAGGGCAATCCCCCCTCGGCATTAGTCAAGACACTGGCGGCTGGTCCGCAGTTCAAGGAGGTCTTGTCTTTTTTCGCCATCCAAAGTCTTCAAACCTTCTACCGATGCCTTGGGATCGAAACGGGGTCCAAATGAGCAATTCAATTAATACCAGACGGCCATCTACTTGACAGAAGAATTCGCCATTATAATACGTTTATTAATTATATTGTCAATGAAACCATCATCGTTATCGAAACTTTATCATTGCAATAGCAATATGCTCGTCATCATTCTGCAGGGGTCATCATCAGTAACATCGTCGTCATTATCAACGTCATCTTTTGTTGAAAACGTCATCATCAGCATCAAAATAACCACAATTATCATCAATTAAAGCATGGACTTACGCCAAAGCTTTTGGTGTAACATATCTCACAAACGGGTGGTTGATGTTCGCATGTTGATCATGTTGATAAATCTCTTCTTTATTTGACATATAACAATCGTTACAAAAGTCAAAGTCTTGACACACTAAGCATTTCCATCGAAGGCCCCGTATGAGCCTAGTCTCGGGGTCGTCTGTTGAATATTCACCATCACAATAATTTGTAGGGTGCAGAGTCCCTATAGAAAAACTATCTGGTTACTGTCATCACATAAGTATTATAACACAATCGCTACTGTACATGTTGTTGTTGTTGTTGTTATCATTATTTATCTAACTTCATTTGATTGTACTATATACTTTTTCATTATTTTTTTAGATACTGATTATTATGACATTAAGTAACACCTTTCGGACATTATTTTAAAGTTTTTGTAACTGTTAGAAATACAACTAAAGGAATCAAGTTGGCAATATTCTGGATTAGATACGCGTGTATAGTCAGGGGCATATCTTTTCTATATTTATTATAAAAAGAGATTATTATATCAATGACTTGTAGTATAAAAACAAAACCCTCGAGTCTCGAATTTTCCAGAATTCTATTGAGAGACCACTTTATTAAGAGACCACTTTTTGGCAGTCCCTTCCTTGAGTGGTCTCTGAATATAATGTCGACTGTATCAAACAAAGTCCAATAAGTTTACGAATTAACATATTGATTAAACCATTAACGTTATTGGGCAATGCTTATTGTGTGATATAATGAATGAATAAATTGATTAAAGATTATACAAGCATATTATTCATGGATCACCGACGATCCTAAAATCCTAAAACACAATTAATAGTTACATATAATTACATTTATTAAAGAAACAATGTACTAGTGAAGTACAAATGAAGGATCTTACAAATTGGGAAGCGAGTGATCTTTTCCTCAATTCCAAACAGAAAAGTTTGCTTTAGAAACTGTTTATGATACAAAAGGTCATAATTGAATATAACAATTGAGATAGTTTTATGTCATTCAACATAGCCGTTATATAAAAAAAGTATTTATTATGTCAATTTCATTAGATATTGTTCAAAGGAGAAAATGTTTTACATGACTAAGCTATTTTATACATATAAATTTGAATACTTCGCCGTGTCATTCAACATTCTGGATTTTGTTTCGCTGGAAATTTCAACATACTTGATTTAAGAAATCTGGTAAAATAATTTTACTTTCTACTCACCAATTTGAGCATTGTCGTAAAGTCTGAGATCGAAAGAACCGTCTTTCCCTGCTCGACAAATCGTCTCCGTTCCTATATCCCATCTCACGAGCACTGTGTTGTTAGGGTGAATATTAACAACCGTTCCTAGGTAACCGGGACCGCCATCTTGGTTTCCAAGACGCCAGTCGGGTCCTCGGATAACTCGAATACCGGGTTTCATATTGTATTTCTATAGCATATGGTCTGTAATAAAAATAAATATGTTTTAAATAAAACTTGTATACTTTCTTGTAAAGATAAGTTATATACTAGTAAACCGTCTTAGAATAATGTCACTCAAACTCTTTTGTAACATAAGTCATACATTTTAAAGCAGGATTGTGTTTAATAACAGCAGTTTATATAACCGCCGACGATTGGTTAATGTACTGTACTGGTATACACAGCTAAAACAGACAAATGAGAAAGTCAAAGCACTATGACGATCTATAATGGCAATAAAGACCTATTATGTCTCAAAAAAGCTTTTATTTTATTTCTCGAAAGCTTTTATATGTTTGGTGTCCCATCATAGTTTTAAAAAAGTCATCTCAGCCAATTATCTGAATCATCTTTTGCTCTTGTTGCTTCAAATGGCAAACAATAAACTTATAGCTATTTATAAGTATTTTGTATGGAAGTCAAAGTACTATTTTATTTACATTTTTGCTACCTTTATAACATGTTATTTCATATTCCGCTTTATTTTTCGAGGTGATAAGCATGTAACATGCGGAAAAAAAAACATTTTTTATTGCTGTAAAACTTGTGATTGCCCTTTCTATAGAAGGAAAAAACTATTTGTTTTTTTAGGCATAATGTGCCTTTAATAGAATGCATGGAACTACTCCGAAAAAGGAAGACGTGATTGCGAGAGAAATGTACTCCGGGGATATGTTAGAGTAGAGATTACTTGTATAGACCTTTTTACAATACGATTTTTCCATAGTAACGGATGTTACATTTCGCGCATGCGCATTCTGCGTAGGGCAATAACGAAATAGGGATATTTTATCATAGGGATAGCAGGCTAGAACCAATGGTCCCTGGGGTGAGAGGCATACACTTTATCTACTTTAAACCAGTCTCCTTGAAAAACTAAGTGCGAGGACTGCGAATGGTTTGAAAATCGACACACGTTTTATTAACTCTTGCTTGAAAAGATGTAGGAAGTGACAGCACTTTCCCCTAATATGTCTATGTTTGAGAAAATGTAATATACAGTCGGCTCTCGTTATCTCGAATTCGCCGGGAAAGAAAGAGTGTCGTCATATCGAAAATTTGAGATAAACAAATAAGCCATGACAAGGGTTTTGATGTAATTTCTTTGCATAAATCCTACAAGCTAAGGTCAATATACCACACACTAAACCCGTGTAAGATTCTGTTTTATATCATCACAATTTAAAAAAATTATTTGATCAAAAAGAGACATTTATTTGTACATTATATATTTTATTCACTTCTTCAGCGTCGACTACGCATGGCCGAACCATAAACATGCTAATCAACCATGGGTATCCTACGATGCCAATTCCTTTGATGTGCGTTATTTTCGGTAATAAGCTCACAGAAAATCTCAGATAAAAACTGGTTAAAGGCCTCGGATGGTTTCAAGCTATAAGATATATTGGGGGAAAAAATCTTACAGGAAGATAAAAATAAAGATAATTTTTAAATGAGATATTAAGAATTGTTTAAATATTGGAAAATCTTTTTCATAAGGTTATATAAATTTTCCTTATATATAATTGCCTAGTGTTTGATAATAAGGTCAATATTGACTATTTTAACTCAATTATAAATGAACGTTGTTTTGTCTTCCCTCAAGCCCCAGTCACATTAGAGCTTACGACCAGTGAAGACCAGTTCACGATCACCAGTGACCTTTGGTCGCGGACAATCTTTAAAACGTCTTACGACGGTCATCGATGATCTTTGACAGTCGCAGGTTATCTTATTTAGGTCCCACGTAGAGAGGTTTTTGAGCTTGCACAAAAACCTCCTTGCGATCAAACAGGTCGCTAGTGATCTTATAAGGTCTTAAGGCTGTCGCACGATGGTCGTTCGGAAGTGCGACAATCTTACGACAGTCTTTACAAAATGCCACTAGTCACTGATAATCCTAAGTAGTCTTTAGTAATCGTGTGATGGTCGTACGACAAGTTGTAGGTGATCGCATGTTATGTCACGGGTAGTCGTAAGTAATCCCAGTCAATCTTGAGACCATCGTACGTTTACTTATGACCTGTCGTGCGATTGTCAATGATGACTTGTCTTATGATACTCGCAAAAGTAAATTTATCTGTGCAAAAATGGTTTCGGTCGCAGACAATCGCTGATGATCGTCAGTTTTACAAGTCGCCGGTGGTCGCAAGTAATCGTAAGCTCTAGTGTGACTGGGGTTTTGTCATGGCGCGGCTCAAATGGTCACATGCATGTGTCGCCAGGTGATAGCCATGTCAGCAGTTGTATTGAGGAGCGATTGAACAGTTTGATCCAAATATGTTGCTTGTCTCAATATTTCGACTGCAAGACCGATCGATTTTATGATCTGATATTTCATAGACGTCTGTCTTTTGAATCGTAAGTCCATGGGTTGTGCGCGAAGTGCGACCATCGTCTACATAATAAAAAACCCTAAAGCGCACAATTTGTTGGGCTACTTTGTAGCATGTTGCAGCGAATGTTTACCTGGAGACACACAAAAATCATTAACACCCCAATACGCTTTTTTATTCAAGGGCCATAACTCAGCCAAAAATCATCCAACCGGAAAACATAATCAAATTATCAATTAAACCTTTTTAAGATTACTTTTATTGGCAAAAGAATGTGTTGTACATATATTGTATCAAAGTGTACATGTAATCGAGATGAATGCACGGCCAATAGAATTTTTACAGACATTATGTGACGTCATTCATTCAGTATATCATGTCTTACTCGAATTATCAGATAAGTGGAATACAATTATAATTTCCTAACCACACATTTGTTAAAGATTCTGTATGTTGTAATAACTGTTGTAACAATATTTAAGTGAAATTTTATATATGTGTATAATTATTCTCCAAACATCCGAGAATATGTTAAATAAGTACTGCAAATATTTTTACGCATTATAAGTAACCTTTAAATTTCGTATATGCATTCATTTCTTATGAAAAATTTGGCATTGACTTTAAAAAGCAAAAATAAAATTCTAATATAACCTCCCTTTATTTACATGAAATGTAATTTCGGTAATATTTAAATACATGTAATGCTGTATCAAGCTTAAAATACTGATAAATCTTCATTAATTTTGAGCATCATGTTTATGACAGGATAAAACCATAAAAAATTGAGTTACAGGATCTTTAACGAAAGAACACATGCCACTTCTGCGACACCTGAAATTTCGGCTGTATTTATATGACTTATTGCGTTCATTTATTGCGCATATTTCAATAAACTACAAGAAAGAATCGCAGGGCAAGATTATTAAGAACAAATCATTGATTTTACGAATTTATGTTTATGATGTGAATACGTATATACATACTTCAAACAAACCATATGAAACATTTACGTAAATCGAAAGCAGCAACTTATTTATTTTTTATGTAATGTCGATCAAAAATTTGAGTTTCCTGTATCAATGTTTAGGCCAAATTAAAAATATTCCTTGTTTGCTGTCTCCCGATCTTGCTTTGTGAGTTTGGGTAGGTAGGTAGGCAGAATATTTTTTATTCTAAACATTGTACATAGTTATCCTTATATTTCTCATGAGAAAGTAAAATGCTATAAACAGTGTTTAAACCTTCTGATTTATATTTTCTATCTTCTGTTTTCCATATCAAAGTACTATTCTGTTAACAAACTGGTTGGTTTATGTTAGTTGAATGAGTGGGGATAATTAATAAAAACTTTCTTGCTCAGGAGGCAATAAAAACTTTTGGGCAGGCCTGTTTTTATGGGTAGGTAGGGAGACAGCAAACAAACATATTTTTAATTCTGGCCTTAGCCTGAATGTTTGTCGGTTTGCTTTTTATGTGTCCATTTAGGCCTAATTAAGAGTTCAATCTATTAACCCATTACACGATATACACGCCTTTTTCACCCCCCCCCCCCTTTTGTCTCAAGTGGTGAAAAAATGCCTTATTTAGGCCCCAACACTTGTTTTTGTTTGAGAAATGTGTTTAAAAAAGTGACCACTTTTTCGGCGCGCCCCTTATCCAAAACGTGCATCGGGTGGGGGTGCCAGAAGGGGGATGTGCCCCCTTCTGTTTTGGGGATTTGAAGGAGGCGGCAGTCCCCCTCATCGCAAAGAAAATTTTGGACTTGTGAGAGGCTAAAAATGACCCCAGATCGACCATCAGGTAACGTGTAACCAACGCTGAAAAGCCTTTGACTCTATCTCAATTAATTGAGACGTTGCAGCACTGGTCCAGTCAACATTTGTGCCAAGTTTGATTAATATTGAAGCAGTTTTTATAGCAATTTGAACTTGTAACGGGAGACTTTTCAATGAAAACAGCCATTTTTCACAAAATGCTCATGAAGCAATGGGTTAAATGGGACCTATCAACGATTTGATTAATTTGACATTCATAATTTTGTAAAAACATAAAATATGTATCACATAGTTGAGATGAATGACTTTGGATATGTTGTACAATGATAAAACGCCCGATCTACTTTCGGTTTGCAACAGAAATGGGAAAACAGTGACATGTATGACATGTACAGCTTCATCAATAGATTTCTTTAGTTCATGTATATGGTAAAACCATATTACGATAAAAAAAATTAAATAAAATTACCTCAAATATAAACAATTTCTTCCTTGCTGTCCATTCAATGCCTAGATGTATTTGGGAAAAATATCTAAAAATCCTACTTTCGATTTCGGCATTAAAGGGAGGTAAATAGTAATAAGGTTCGCAAGTATGGTGTATCGTGTAGGTCAAAAGTCTGACACGCACATATATATGTCTATATCTTATCTTCTATCCAAACGGCTGGAATTGCAACTTGTGAAACACATTTAAAAACTGTATACTTGTCTATTATCTATGCAAAGGAATTATATAATGGATGAAGCATGTTAATTAATACAAGATATGAAAACTTTTGTTGATAGGTTTATCCGTGTATAAATTTGCCGTTGTTTGCAATAAAACACTAGTCCAGCGGTTCGGCTTAAAACCATTTATATAGGACTATATAACCTGTAAAAAGCATTATTGTAACTATTAATTATTACATATTAAATGAATATATACGATGAGTGAAATAAATTTCATATTGTTAACGAAACCTTGGAGTTGAATAGTATATATATACATAACATGTATATTAGTAGTTCAGGGTTTGTTTTTTGTTTTCAATTCATTTTCAATATCTTTCAGTTTGTATGATTTACAAAATACATAAGCAAATTAAATATGTAAATACAAATGTATATAATAATAAAATAGGTCAGGTTAAAATTATCCATCACAATGGTAAAGATGTGGCAGGCCTGTATTTTGGCAACTGTTTCAATGCTTTGCCATGAGGGTTAATGTATGTGGCTCTGTGTAACTCTTTGAATTTTGTTTCATATAAACACCAGTGGAAATGCAATAAATTAATTAATACTAGTATATAGTTAAATGTAATACTTGTATTTCAACTACATGTATTTCATAGAAAACCGTTCGAAAATTATAACAGTAGATCTACTATAGTTTAACTTCATTTTTTTCTCTTACACTAGTACTAATTGATTCCATGCTAGTTGCTATTTCGCAGCGTCCTTTTGCCCTTTTCTCATTTTCTCTATTTATAATTCACAGGCTGTTTCGGGTTAAACTGTACTAAACATCACATTCTTAATCCATTTGCATATCAATTGGTGTAAAGTGGGCCTACAAGTTACAGGGCAAATGCATGCCTATCAAAATAACTGTCCCCTTCTTTATCTCTGCAACCATGCATAATTATATCTAGTCAAAAATGTAAACATTCTGGTTGAATTGTACAAAAAAAAAATCATATTCTTTATATTAATTCGCATATCAACATAAATTAAGACTGCATGTATACTGAAGGGCAAATGCCTATAAAAAATAACTGTACAGTATGTATACACTTGTACTTAATTAATCTCGGAAACCATGCCTGGACAAATTTTAGTTATAAAATCAAAATATATAATCTATTGAAATTTAATCCTTGTTATTTGAACAAGGACTTTAATTACAATATTTAAGATCGTGGTTTTTGAAAGACCCTATAGCTGTTTTGCCCTGTCTCTAAGGAAACAAAACATTTGGTGGTGTTCATCATATAATTTCCCACGATATCAATCGCAACTTTTCGGCCCTTTCCGTCAGTTTACGGAGATGAATAATAGCCGAGTAGTTCCGAATGACGGAAGTGAACAGTCCTCCATTAAAAAAATTGTGCCATCTGTCAAAGTTAAAAATAACAGGAAATTTAACGCCGTTAAGGCGTTAATTGAGAAAATGACTTACGATTTGCCATGTATGTCTTACATGGCTATGTACATTATATCTGTACATATAGTTAACAGTAATTCACGGAGTTCTGTTGGTGCTAATCATTGGAAACTAAGTTTAGAAGAAGGAAAAGTTTTACAAGCAAATAATGACAAATTGGCGGGAAGTGTAGCCAGCACTGAAGACGATCCCTTGTTCAGAATTCTCACAAATAAGCGTGTAGAGGACGGACAATGGCTTGTTGATAACGAACAAGAATGTGTGAACTGTCGAGAAATGCAGCAATTGCCAGTATCAAGGTATAAATTTTTGCAGTGTCTAGCTGTAGGGTAGCTTAAGGTCTTCAGCGTACCAGTTTATATACTATGACATGACGTGAACGCTGAAGATAACTCCGTAGGGAAAGACCACCAATAATTGTGCCAGGAACCTGACACGCTCTTATTCATTCGTGGAACAATTACATGCCATGAAGTAAAGTGAGGCATACCTTGATAAAACTATATATAATCTATTGATAAGCCAAGGATGGACAAATAAAACTCTTATTACGATCATAAATTACCTAATAGTTTCCGACAGGTAAAAATTTAGGCACTTGCCCGCCATATTGCCAAAATGTTTGGCCATGTGATTACGAGATTGACCTTTACGAACCCATGTGCTTCCAATATTTTTATAAATTACTTTTTGTAAAGATATAAAAAATGGTGATTTACTGACTTTTGTAGTCAATAAAATCATAGTACTAGAAAATTAATGAAAATAAATAAAAACATTATCTTGAATAAAAATATAGAAATCATGTCAACTTAGAAGTTAGATATGCTAAATATAGTACACGACTCTATTCTAATCGGTTCCCGCGAATGACATCGTACAAGGTCTGGCATGGCACTTAAATGTCATGGCCTACTGTAGTTGGCGTTATTGATGTTTTACAGTTAAATAGGCAATTTTAATGACGGTATTAATATTTTGATACTTTAATTGGTATAGAACGATATTAAAATAATTGTTTTATCGTAAAATGCACAAGAATTGATTATGTCAAGTGTATTTGCAAGTAAAAAATAAGAATAAATAAACTTATCATATGTTATTCTGGTTAGGTTTCGTAACGGGTCTAATCCAAAACTTTAATGCGCATCAGATGAAAAACAAAAATGTTAAATCGCGGGTTTTAAAGTTTTGGAAGCCAGAACTAGCTGTAGGGCTAGTCCAAATTTATTAATAGCGGCTTAATTGTACTGCTTGGCGAGATATTGTGCTATTTTGTGTCTGGGCAATGTCTTGCCTCTATAGAAGCAAGCAAGATTTTGACCCAGAACAAAAATATCACAGAATCAGGGCTCGACATTAACGGTTGTCCGACTGCCCGGGACAACTAAAAGTTTGGTCCGGGCAAGTTATTTTGAAAAGCACTTGTCCGACAGGGCAAGTGAAAATAAAAAGCATCATTGACAAAATGCATGTACAAAATGAATAGAAATAACATCTTTTCATTTATAAACATCTTTAAAACAAAATACACCATGAATCATTATCAATAATGTGAATATACTACGGTCATGTACATTTGTTGATGTAGGAAACGGAAGGAAAAATATGAGCATGCGCCGCGATAAGGTAATTCCCCGTTCTAATAATAGACTATATCTAATTTTGTACAAGGTAATTCCCGGGTTAGCTGTTGTTTAAATTTTAATGTTTGCATGTAAAGATATCATTGAAAATATGTAAATAATCATATTGATCTTTAAATATAATTGTTAAATAAAGTTTTTGCATTTAAAATGATTTATTGTTTAATCTAATATAACAACATTATGAACACAACGAAGACTCGTTTACGGCTGTTGACTTGATAATTTAACGGGGAATTACCTTACCGCGGCGCATGCTCATATTTTTCCTTCCGTTTCCTATATCAACAAATGTACATGACCGTAGTATATTCACATTGAATAAACAGATGAACCGATGTTTTAGAAAAACTACTAAATACAAAAAATATTTGTGTCTAACTAACAATCAATTTCATAAACAATATGTCCAGTTTATTACCTAATACAAGAAGTATTTAATAATGTATGAGCTTGTTTGTTTTTCTGATTTATACATTTTTACCATTTTTAGGTCAGGACAAGTAAGTCTTAGGTCAGGGCAAGTAGTTTTAAAAACTACTTGCCCGACAGGACAACCTGATTCAAAAGTTAATGTCTAGGCCTGAGAATCTAGCTTTGGCATGTCAATATATTTTGACTAGCTGTATCACAAATTTAAAGTTCTAGCCATATATGCGAGTTATGTGAGGCAAGCCAATATTGTAACAATAGTGAACAGGACTCCTTAATGAAAGATAGGTGTGTTGATCGTCAGATAAGTGATGACATGAACTGATCCACGATATCAAACATTTTACCACAAATCTTTTGCTATCGACTTTCATATAATCAAGACATCCATCAACACATGAAAATTAGTTCTGAAAACATGTTTATTTTTCTTTAATATTTATTAAATATATATGCAAATATAAACTAGGTTATGTTTTTATTCTTTGCATGAGTATCTTAATTAGCACCATTCTTAATGTACATTTGAGAAACCTATACCAAAGTATTTCAGAAAATTGAAAGTAAATTTTGCTGGTGGGACACTCCATGTCACCTCTAAACTGTACTGTTACAATGAATTTGTGAAGCACACATACCTTGTAGTTCAGCTTGCTGCCCAAGATTTCAATACAGAAGTGTTTAGTAATGACTTTCCAGTTTGTTGTTAATTTTTTACTTTTACCTTTAAAAGCTTTGGGATTATAATTGTAGGTGACAGGTCATTGTCCAACTTGGCAAGGTCCATAATCCTAGTATGTATTTTGACAGAATTATAGCCCTTTTTGAACCTTTAATGTTTTGCATGCAACATCAATCTTCAAAACTACTGAAGGTATTCTCGTGAAACTTAATGCAAGCTTTAGAGATCATAATATAAACCAGAGGTTACTATCCAAGGCCTATAATTCTGACTGAATTATGCCCCTTTTTGAACATTTATAATTATTGGTAAATAGGACTGGGGCGGGTATCCGAGTACTCGGATAATCACGAATCAAAATGAAAAATCGAGTACGAATATTTGTCAGTCCAGAGATTGTGGATTGCGATCTAATTTGTTTATTATACATTCCCTGTTTCTCACACTTTTAAAAATAAAAAGAAAATACGATTTCAGTATGAATTATGGGATTTTTACCTAAATACAATTTGCCTATTCAGTATTGAAGACAGGAAGTTGAAGTTAAGATAAAATTGTACCATGATGCTGAGCCAAAAAGTCATTAGTTTCGAAAAAGGAATCACTTTATCTTTATTGTGCACTAATAGTAATAATGTTTTTACATGAAAATAAATATTAAATATTTTTAGTCGCTATTTATAGATTTAAATTATGTGACATGTATCGAATATGGTTTTATTTTTAATGATCATTTTCAAGTTAAAGGGACTCCACTGAGGTTTTTTTGACATGACGGGAATGGAAATAATTTTTTTTTAATTTTTACTCCATTTGATGTAGATCTATACTAATAACTTATGTGCAAAATTTCAGATCATTAGCTTGCTCGGTTTTTCCAGAATAATTATTATAATATCGAAAAATGACCAAAATTGAAAAGCGTTTAATCGGACTGAGCATAGCACAAACATATGATTTTCAATGTATTTCTTCTGTATTTCTTGGTGATATTTTATTAATGTTTATGTTTTAAGTGCTCATGTTTATCAATGTGAAAAAATAAAATTTCATGTTTTTAGGCTTATAAACCTCAGTGGAGTTCCTTTAGTACGTCAGTTTGACGTTACACATCCTGTCTGCAACAATTACTGAAAAGGAGAAATCTAAAATTCCACCAGCAAAACTTACTTCCAGTGTTTTGAAATACTTGTCCTTTCAAATTCATGTAATTAGACAAGTTTGTTGTACCACCGGTATAAGTCAGTTCGCCATGGCATGTTTTACAAACTGTTACTTTGGTATTTCAATTGAATGTCCAAACAGCGGAAGCAAATTTGCTGGTGGAATTTCATATCGGCTCAACTGGTTTTCAACCTTTAAACCTAAAGGCCGTTTTTCGCAAATTTTGTAAAAAGCAGCTCGAGTTGAAGGGTGAAAACTCAAATATAAGTAGATGGATGACAATAGTTTGTAACTTTGTTTTAACGGAGTAATTGGATACAGCAAATGCGTTTTGGGCTTGATTTAGTGGTAAATATCAACATCTTTCGCACATGTCAACAAATACGCTGCACTTTATGGCCAAGTTAACAAAAAGTATTCAATTTGCAAGCAAAAGCAAATATTGCTCTAAACCTAGAAACATTTAGCTTCATAATATTGTTTAGTTTGAAAAAATCGATGAAGTTATGATGAAGAAATAAGTTAAAACATTACCTTTGGTGTACTCGGTGTGAAGGTTTCTACTTTCGTTTTTGGTTTCTTTAGGGGCTATATCCGGTGGACTCTACATACAACAGTGATAATTGAAGGTCTCTGTCCAAGGCCTATAACTCATGGTTTCAACTGAATTATGGCCATTTTAAAAATAAGAAAATTCGAAATTCAGCTTTTACATGAAAGTACATAAATCAATTATAATCTTCTGTCATAACTACTGGAATGTATTTACATAAAAAATTAATACTTAACTTTGGGATTATTATTGGAGGTCATTATCCAAGATCCATAACTTATGTCATAATGTGATCAGGTGTTTTCAAGAATCCTGATAACAAGTAAAACATTTACATGATATAATATATCATTTATGTATGTAATTTATATAAAGTGTAATTTAATGTTGCCCATTATAAACATAAATTCTTTTTACTTTCAGTGATGCAAACCAGAAAGAGATGAATAATGATCAAAAACAGAACAAATCTAGCAATAAAAAGCTTTTAACTTGTGGGAAAGCTGCTAACCACACACAGTATGATCATCTAAGGGGGATAACTAATAGGAGCGAACATCCGCATATACCTGAGCCCGAGGTTGCCATAATGTTCCGTAAAAAAGGTGCCAAAAACTCGGAGGTTGATATGACAGAATTAGAGACACGATTGCGTAAATTAAAGAAGCAGGTAACAAATATTTCAAAACAGCTTGAAAAGCTTGTCCATTATCTTTGTAACAAACTTAACTTTTTAGCAGGTGCTGGTCACATAAGGGATAAAGGAAGGAATTTTCGCTGTGACCAAATTTAACAGAATTATGGCCCTTTGTTGATTTTTTCACTAGATACTGTTACGCCCCCTTAAAAGTGAGAAAAGGGTGTTAGCTTAAAGCTAGTCAGGATTTAAATATATGCCAGGCGATAATTAGGGGAAAGTAACATGTGTGGGAATTAGATTTGGTTCTACCTACTGAGAGATAAATAAGACATGTTCCAGTTCAATCTATGATTTTATTATTGGTTCATGATAGTTTATTCATGAAATATTAACATACAATATTAGTTAATCTGGCTTTAACCAGATTGTTCTATAATAAACAACTGAGCTTATTAGAGAAACATATATGTAGATCTAGTACTATAATATAATATCCGAGTTCCAACAAACAATAGAGAGAACAATAGAGTAGCCACATAATTACTGTCCTGTGAGAACGTCCGTCTGTCTGTCCGTCACAAAACTTGTCCGGGCTACTCCTCATAAACTACTGGTGCAATTTCATCCAAACTTTACAGGAATGATCAGTACCAAGTCTAGTTTTGCATATTGTCAGCATTTTCCAGTTCAATGATTTTTGTCAGAGTTATGGCCCTTTAATAACTTTTATTTTTAACCAGGTTTTCCGAAGGAAACATCTGGTTATTAGATTGAGGCATGTCGGCGGGTGGGCGTAAACAATTTCTTCTGTGCGCAACTCCTCCTACATTTCTCAACGGATTTTGACCAAACTTTCACAGAAGCTTTGTCATCAAGTGCCCTGTTGCATATTGTCAGGGTTTTGTGTAAGGGTGTAACAGTTTACCGGTATACCGATATATTGCAATATGAAAAAATAAATTTCATACTGCGGTACGATTTTTGGAAAACCGGTATTTTATAAAAATCATAATTTTCAATTAATTGCCTTCTAATTTCGTACAAATTTCGCATAAAATCTTTAATTTGGCGAATTAAAGATAAAAGTATCTGACAACTAGTACACTTAAAAGTCAATAAACGGCCGCATAATTTACATAAGCGGCCCAGATGTAAAAGGTCATGCGCGACCAGTTTTGTTTATCAAATTGTGTGACACTTTACTTTCTATTTATTCCTTACAATTTTATTAAGTTTCTACTAAGAATATATACATATAATAATAATATACAATGTTACACTATCTATACATCAAAACATATACACGACAATAAGTATTGCAATATATTGCAATACGCTTCGGCAAAATGGCAAAATATTGCAATACAGTTTTTGCCATATTGCTACACCCCTAGTTTTGTGATTGGATAACATTTGACCTACATTTTGTAATTATGGCCCTTTGTTTTTTTCCCTTATATAGAATATATAGTGAACAATTTCCCCTGTGCGCAACTTCTCCTAAATTTCTCAAAGGATTTTGTTCAAACTTTCACAGAAGCTTTGGCATCAAGTGTCCTGATGCACACTGTTAGGGTTTTGTGATTGGATAATTTTTGACCTAATTATGGCCCTTTGTTTTTTTTCCTTATACAGAATATATAGTGTAAAATTTCTTCTGTGCGCAACTCCTCCTACATTTCTCAAAGGATTTTGTTCATACTTTCACAGAAGCTTTGTCATCAAGTGTCCTGAGGCATACTGTTGGGGTTTTGTGATTGGATAATTTTTAACCTAATCATGGCCCTTTGTTTTTTTTTCTTTATACAGAATATATAGTGAATAATTTCTTCTGTGCACAATTAATTCCTCCTACATTTCTCAAAAGATTTTGTTCAAACTTTCACAGAAGCTTTGTCATCTAGTGCCCTGATGCATATTGTTGGATTTTTGTGATTGGATAATTTTTGGCCTAATTATGGCCCTTTGTTTTTTTCCCTTATATAGAGTATATAGTGAACAATTTCTTCTGTTGCCCAACTGCTTCTACATTTCTCAAAGGATTTTGTTCAAATTTTCACAGATTAGCTTTATCTTCAAGTGCTCTGCTGTGTATTGTCAGGGTTTTATAATTGCATAAGTTTTTACCTTTTACCTTATTATGGCTCTTTGTTTTTCCAGAAAATTTAATTATTATATAGTGTAATATATCCTATTAATCACAACAAACTTTATTTAGTTATAAAACAGAAACTTCATAATCTAGGTTGATGCATGCCTGCCAGCTCATCTGCCTGCTTTTTGGTCCTGTAGAGTCAAGGCCAAGGTCATTGTTGCTAAAAATAGAAAATTGTTTCCAGTCAGGTCACTGTTACTAAAAATAGGAAATAGGTTTCCGGTCAATAACTTGTTTGGAATAAGATATTTTTATGAAATTTGTGGTAAAGCAAGTTTTTATGAAGACCTCACTTGGGATGGCTTTTTGGCCTCCTAGGGTCAAGGTTACAGTTACTAAAAATAGAAAATTCATTAATCATGATTTACATTGCACATACAGTCGAGACTGCCTAAGCGACCCCCTGATTTAAACGACTCCCTGTCTTATCCGACCTTGTTTCAGTACTCCCAACGTATTTTCCTATATAAATGGTCTGAATTAAACGACTCCCTGTCATATGTGACAAGCGACCCTAATTGTCTGGTCCCAATGCAATGTTTTGTCTGATTTAAACGACTTTCACACCTTTTAATTGTCCGTTGATCAGATAAAGAATACCTATTATAACACCCAGAGGGCCAAAATAATTAAGTCCAATTATAATCCAGCACTGTAGCAAACAAAGTCTACACACCTCTATCTCAATTACACAGTTAGCATGTAGATACATGCAGGTACCAAGTGACGTAGCGTCTGTTCATGGGAAGCTTATGCAATCGATGTGTGTTATGTATTATGGCCTGAGTAAACTGGGTTAAGACTTGTGTTAGATTTGTTATTTAATTATAGAGTGCCCACGGAAGATTTTTTAGGCAGCATTTTTTTAATTTACCTTTCTATGGCTGCATTATTAATACGGAAAAAATATTGATACCAAACCAGAAAAAGCTTTGGATATGGATATGTTTACAGTAAAGATCCTGTAACACAATTTTTTATGGTTTTATTTCATAAATATGATGGTCAAATTAACATTTGGCAATATTGTAAGTTCAAATAAGCATAATTTAGAAAGATATCACCCAATTTAACATTTCATGTAAATAAAAGCCATTAAAGGGAGGTAATTAGAACTTTATTTTTTATAAATTCTAAGTCAAATTTTCCCATAAGAAATCAATGCATGTAATTTATTGATTAAATATAATGTGCACAAATATTTGCAGTAAACATTTTACATATTCTTTGATGTTTGAAAATTGTTTTATTTGCATAATTATATCCATATATATTTTTTTGCAAGATACGTAAACACAGTAACAATATCAATCACAAAACATACAGGATCTTTAAGTCACATTGGTATATAGACAGTTAGATGATTTTCTATGAGACTGTATTTAGAGACTCCCTGTCATATGCGACCTTTTTCTGAAGATCCCTTGGAAAGTCACATATGACAGTCTCGACTGTATTTACATTGTTTGTTGCTTGTATTTGTATTTTAACTACAACATATTTATCTACAATGGTGATAATTGAAAACATGTTTCTTGTTAAAGTTTGTCCGGACTACTTCTCTTACAATACCACTAATGCAATTTCAATGAAACTCTACAGGATTGATCTGTAGCTCAAGTCCTTGCGCACATTGCACGGGTTTTCCGGTTGAATGATTTTTTGGCCGTGTTATGGCCCTTTGATAAAAAGATGTTTTTTTCTGTGTGTTGCCAGATACACAAAAGCTTGTCCGGACTACTCCTCATAAACTACTGGTGCAATTTCATCCAAACTTTACAGGAATGATCAGTACCAAGTCTAGTTGTGCATATTGTCAGCATTTTTCCGTTCAATGATTTTTGTCAGAGTTATGGCCCTTTTATAATTTTTATTTTTAAAGTTTGTCCGGACTACTTCTCTTATACCACTGATGCAATTTCAATGAAACTTTATAGGATTGATCTGTAGCTCAAATCCTTGCGCATATTGCATGGGTTTTCCGGTTGAATGATTTTTGGCCGAGTTATGGCCCTTTGATAAAAAGGTGTTTTTTTCTCAGTGTTGCCAGATACATAAAAGCTTGTCCGGATTACTCCTCATAAACTACTGGTGCAATTTTATCCAAACTTTACAGGAATGATCAGTACAAAGTCCAGTTGTGCATTGTCTGTCTGTCCGTCTGTCACAAAACTTGTCCCAACATGAAATTGGCCATCATGAGGTGACACATGTGATCACTGATTGCTCTTGTGTATTGTCCCATGTTAACTGAACTTCAGTGAAGACAAAAAATTCATTTAAAAAAGACACATGTACAATCAAGTAATAATGATATTTAATCATTTAAGACCCATTATGCCTTAGAAATGCTATATCCAAAAGAATTTACTCATTTGCCATATACAGTTACGGTACATAAACTATCTTTTGCTTAATTTTGCTCTGCTTTCAAATTTTATGGTATTTTTAGTGAATTACTAGTAGTATTTTGTTTGGAAATGAACAAAAGTATTCTTTGTTTACATTTTGATACCTTTACGACACATCACTGCATGTTCAAGACAACTTTCTTCAGTTGTTTAATTTCATTACATGCTCTTAATCTATTATAAAAACATTATTTAACACATGTTTATTAAAAAATATGAATTTATGAGGCATAATGTGCCTTTTAAACAATGTTTCTTAATCAAGTTGATTTCTAATGATTGAAAGTTTACAGTTTGTGTTTTGTTTATTTCAGACACCAAAGTCTTCCTACACATACAGTCAGATTGGAAACTACTGGAGAATACGAGGAAATACACAACTGTCAATAGAATGTTTCCGGAAAGCTTTAGCCATCTCACCAAACAGTCCAGATATTTTACTCTATCTGGCTAGAATCTTGTTTAACCTTCAATATTTAGACGATGCAATTTTCCTCACGCGTAGATCTCTTGCCATGCAGTCAAATGAAGACAACTCCTGGCATCAACATTTTACACTTGGTGAAATTTTAAAAGCTTACGGTCATTATCAAGAAGCTAGTCTTCATTTTCAGCAGGCGTTACGATTGAACCCAGGATTTCAAAGAGCGGAAGCACACCTACGTGACATGGAAGGGACGCCCAATCCTTCAGTTACTCAGTACACACTCTTTATAATTCTGTTTCTAATTATGGGTGTGGTTTTTGGAGTAATTACGTCTATGGAAGCTAATTATGATGAGGGTAGTGATGGTAAACCTCAGAGGCACTTTAATCGGGCTATGGCCATGCGTTCAATGAAGCTGGGTATAAATCCGAGGCTTATAAGAATGCGAAAGCTAAACGGTGTATGAAATAATCATTGTAATCATTAGCAGTCTATGGAGTGTGCTTATAATAAGCCAATAATGCTATCTCTGTCTATAATAATAACCTGCCAGACTTCTTTTATACTTGATTTTTTAAACAAAAAAAAAAAATGACTTGAAAACCTTTTTGGGGGGTTTTATTTTTTAATTTTACAATTGCGGTTCCCGGTTTTTAAAAAGTTTTCCCTTTTCCCTCCAGATGACCCAAAATTTTTTTAAGAAAATAAAAATTTTGACAAAAATGTCCCAAAGGGTTTTTAAGAAAAAGAAAAAAAGTTTTGAAAGTAATAATTCACTTGTATTGTGAAAATAATGACTGATTTTGCACCATATTTCTACTGTGTTAGTCTTCTACAGCATTACTGATGCAGTAAGGGCTATTTTTAGCTCACCTGTCACAAAGTGACAGGGTGAGCTTTTGTGATCGCTTTTCGTCCGTCCGTCGTCCGTCCGTCGTCCGTAAACTTTTGCTTCAAATGACATCTCCTCATAAACCACTAAGCCAATTTCATCCAAACTTCACAGGAATGTTCCTTTGGTGGTCACCTTTAAAAATTGTTCAAAGAATTTAATTCCATGCAGAACTCTGGTTGCCATGGCAACCAAAGAAAAAACTTTAAATATCTTCTTTTAAAGAACCCAAAGAGCTAGAGCTTAGATATTTGGCATGAAACATCTTCTAATGAGTGTCTACCAAGTTTGTTCAAATAAAAGCCCTGGGGTCAAAATTGGCCTCATTGATTTTCCCTATATGCATATAGTATAAACTTAAAAAATCTTCTTTTAAAGAACTCAAAGAGCTAGAGCTAAGATATTTAGCATTAAACATGTTCTCATGGGTGTCTACTAAGTTTGTTCAAATAAAAGCCCAGGGGTCAAAATTCGCCCGCCCCGGGGGTCATTGATTTTCCTTATATGTGTATAGCAAAAACTTAAAAAACCGTCTTTGAAAAAATAGCTAGAGTTTAGATATTAAGCATGAAACATCTTCTAGTGAGTGTCTACAAAGTTTGTTCAAATTTCAAAGTCCTGGGGTCAAAATTGGCCCGGCTCCGGGGGTCATTGATTTCCTTATATGTGTATAGCAAAAACTTAAAAATTCTTCTTTGAAAAAAACCCAAATAGCTAGAGTTTAGATATTAAGCATGAAACATCTTCCTAATAAGTGTCTACAAAGTTTGTTCAAATAAAAGTCCTGGGGTCAAAACTGGCCCCGCCCCAAGGGGTGTCATTGTTTTTAACTATATGTGTATAGTAAAAAACTTAAAAAAACCTTCTTTAAAAAAAACCCAATGAGCTAGAGCTTAGATTTTTTGAAAAGGAAACCTTTTTTGGGGTCAAACCAATTTTTGTTTAAAATAAAACCCCGGGGGTTTAAAATTTTAACTCGCCCGGGGGGGGGGGGGGAAAGGGGTCATTGTTTTCTCTATTTTTGTGTAAAAACAAAAATTTTAACATCAAAAAATCTTCTAAGGGGTGTCAAATTTTCCAATTTTTTTAAAAATAAAAGCCCGGGTTTTTTAAAAAACTGGCCCCGCTTGGGGGGGCCCCTATATACCGGGAGCGACCTCAGGGCCCCCTTTTGTTTGCATTTTTGACTTTTACAAAAATTGGTTACTTACCTGGATTGAAATTTGGCTGTTTGGAAAGGGTTAAACTTCAAAATTTTTTATTTTTTGAATAAAATTTTCGGATTTTTTAAATAAAAATTAAAGAAATTTGGGAAATTTAACTTTGGTTTTTTTTAACCCCCATGCACAATAGAAATCATTTGTCAAAAAAACTAAATGTTGTAAGGGTAATAAAACCGAAAGGGGTTTTTGAAAAAACCAAACATTTTGAGTTAATGAAGGTGGCGGGGCCCAAGGTGGTAAAGATTGTTGACTTTCAAAACAACCAGTGGCGGATTCAAGGCCCCGGGGCTTCAGGGCTCCCAGTCCCCCAGCTCGGCCCAAAAAATACTTTAAACCAGCGGGGTTTAAAAAAATATTTTTTTTATAATTTTCCCAAACTTTATTGGCTGTAGTGTTTTCCCTTATAAAAAATTTTTTTTGGGCTGGATCCGGGTTTTGTTAATGTCCTGCCGGGGGTTTGGGGGCGGGAGATCTTTAAATCTATCAACTTTGGCTTGAATGACTTCCCAATGTTTAAAACCTGCATAATTGGATTTGGGTTTATAACTTTCCAAAGGTATCTAAATGAAATTAATATCACAGATAATTGGCAAATACGAATGTGGTTACATTTGTACACTATATTTTTACTTCTTTAGTTTTTTTTTTTCCATTTTCTTTTGCGAAAGCCGCCTAATAATTAAAAAAAAATTTTGAATATTATTTGAAATTAAAAACATGGGCCCGAGTTTTATGAAGATATTATTAAAGGGGGAATCTCGTAACCTTTAATAACTAGTTTTACCCTAAAGTATTTTTATCAAGCATTGAAAATGATTGGTCCCATTTACTTTTAAATAATTAACTTTTTATGACAGTTTAATATTTTTCTGAAGATAAAAATTTAAAATATAGTGGAACGCTCTGGATTTCATTGATGAAAAAAATTCTTATTGAAATATTTACTGTTTTAAACATATTTTTAATTTATTCAATTTTTTTACAAGCATGTAACATTTTTAAAACCAATCAAAATATATATGGATTGGAAAACAAAAAATAATTAAGCCTGTTTCGAATCATTTATGTTTCTTTGTACGATATAGAGAAGGCAGATTTTTAATACCACTTTAAAATATTCAATCATGAAAAAATTGATTCAGTATTTGGGAAATTATTTTTTATCAACGGTCGGCAATACATTGGTAAATGAAAGTGTGTTGTTCTTTTGGTAAAATGCGTAATACTAAAACCCTGAGGAATTCTATTTGAAAGACCTTGCAACCACTAACCTATAAAAAATAATGTGATGGTTAAATCCAAAAGGTACCAAAAAACAGAACAAGAAATCAAAGAAAACACCTTTTCAACCCAAATTTTCAATAATTTTTCAAAATTTTTTGGCATGGGGAAGGGGACAACCCCTCCCAACCCCACCCTGAATTACATATATAAGCAAAGTAAAAATTGGGGCCAAACTTTTAAAAAATTGAGCTAAAAAATACTTTAAATTTAAAAAATTTTTTTGTCACATGAACAAAAATGCGGTCAAATTTTTTAAAACAGCACATTTTTGGGCCTGTTGCGTTTTTTTAAAAAATTTTCCCCACCCAAAATGTCCCCCCCCCGGGAAACCATTTTCCCTTGAAATTCGCCCCTGACAATTTTGCCCCCACCACTGGGTTCGCCCTGCAAGGGTTTTTTAAATTTTTTTCAGGGTGAAAAAAGCTACCCTATTTAGCTTACACCTGACATTGGGGGGTTTTCGGGCTATTGGTGGTTCTGCCGGTGATTTTGGTATTGTTTGTGTTAAAATTTATGTAAAGAGGCGGAATTTTTAAAGGTCTTCCTCCCCCGGGGTAAAAGGGGCCCATAATCCCCCGGGTATTGGGGGTGACATAAAACCCAGTCGAATAAAAATATGTAAATGTGTATTCAGACCTATTAGTCATCATTTATTGAGGATGGTCTTTATCATGACAGGGGTGTGAAACCCCTTTAATTTTAGGTTATTAACGGGTTTTGAAAAGGTCACAAAAGGGATGATAAAATTTTAGCGTTTTTTGACGGGGGAGCAAAATTTATCACCTAAAACTTATGGAGGGTTTTTAATGAAATTTTTAAAAATGTTCAAGCACTTTGAGAAGCAAGTGTCCCATTCATAAACCAGATCAAAGGTCAAGGTCAAACTTAAAGGTCATTGAAAAATGCTTGTTTGGAGCAAAAGTACATTCATCAGGTGTTTTAAAGTAACTTGGCACAAATGTTCACCATCGTGAGACTAAGTATTGCATGCATAATCCAGGTCCCTGCTACCAAAGTCGAGGTCACATAAAGAGGTCAAAGTTAAGATAAAACAGAAGATGTGTAAAGGGACCATTTAGTCCTCATTTATTGATGGATTGGCAACACATTAAAATATACATGAATTACAAGTGTACACATGGAATTTTGGGTTTTTTAATGTTTGGCAACTGTTTAGGTCAAGCGAAGGAGCAAAAGAGCCAAGAAGTTATTTCCCCAGAAGCAATATCCCTAAATGCATTTCTAAAATGCCCATATCTTGTCAAAAGCTTTTGTGACAGGCATATTTTGCGACAATGTTGCCTTGTTCATACTTGATATTCCTTATTTAAAAGAATTCAACTCCAATTGGCATTCAAGAGCACACAGTGGTAGAAGCCCAAATTATTTTACAAAAGGTCAGTGGAAAGCGAAAATTTTATAAGACAAAAATTATTCCCATCCTCCTCCATACTTATGCACATTCATCAAATGGCCTGCCAACGCAGGCTTATAATAACCCCAAATGATCCTTCAGGATGCCAATATTTCCCCCCTCCGGGGACAAAACCCCCCCGAAATTTTCGGACCCAAAATGTCCCCGTGATCTCCCCGTGGGATTCTGAAATCCCCCGATTTTCAAAAATTCAAACCAACAAAAGAATTTAAAAGCAACCAATTTTTACCAAAATTATTAAACAATAGAATTAAAACTTTTAAACTATATATGCCCCTGAAAGTAAATATTTCCCCGCGATAAAACAGCAGGCGGGTCAACGGATAATTGTTGTGTTGAGTGTACCCGCACAAGAGCCCCCGGCCGATGTTGGGAGTGTGTACCGACACATTCTTCAGCTGTCAAGGAATAAACAATTCTCCTTTGATAAACCTGTCAATCAGTGTCAGTATTGCAGGTGCTTAACCAATGACAGCGTCCGATACTGAATGTGTAACGTATCAATTTTTTGTTGGGAGATATGTAACCCCGCCTTGAGTTTGTTGTCGGCATTGGGTCTTTGAAGTTGATAAGTGCAGATAAAAAAATAATGATCAGGCAATAGAAAACTCAAAGAATCACAGATTAGCAATGTTTGAAACTATTATATTTTATATTATGCATTTCTTATTAATGTAATATGAATCTATGTTGTTACATAAAATAATATAAACTACAGTAGCTTTGTCTCTAAACGGTAACCAACAAACAATGATGAAGGGATTAAAAGAGGCAAAAAATCCGTTTCAATCAGATAATATAATAAATAATACCTGTTTTGACACCCAAAGGGCCAAAATAATTAAGTCCAATTATTATCCAGTAGTCAGTACACTCCAAATAACCTTTACACAACCCTTTATCAATTACACAAAGTTTACATATACATACAGGTATAAAGTGACGTAGTGTCTAGACTCCATACTAACTACCATAATATGGTAAGCATGGGCAATCGATGTGTGTTAACAAATTTGAGGTGTTAAAGTACATAATGACCTGAGTAAACTGGATTAAAATTTTGTCAGATTTTTTTTTTACTGTTTATGAAGTGTCAACGGAAAATTTTTAAAGGCAGCCATTTTTTTATTTCACCTTTCTATGGCTTGCAAAAATTCTCGTGAAAATGTTGATACCTTTCATTTAGAGAAAAATTCTTTACCTTTCATTTTAAAGAGAAAAAAACTTTGGCTGTTAAAAGTATATTTATTTTAATGATTTTGAATGCATCAAATTCAAGTTTATTTGTACTAATATGATTCAATATATCTGATATAAAAATGTATTTTATATGATAAAGATTCAATTAATTATATTTGTTTTACAAATTACAGGGATTCTTATTTTATTTACATCAAATATTTAAAGTACCTATGTTTATTTGCAATTGTTTATATATTATTCCTTCACAGTCATGTATGTTTAAACTTGAAAATATCAAATGATCTTGTAGAAATGTTCATTTTCATAATAAAATGGGGGAAATTTAATCATATCATTGCATCGTTTTAAGATTACGACCGGTTTGTGCTTGCTTAAAAATCCCCCACCTTTGGTCCAAATCCCCTGCTTTTTAAAGCCAAATCCCCCTATCTGGGTGGCTGGAAATATGGCATGTATGTTGCCAATCACATGCTGCATTCAATTATATAAACACCTTCAGATGCCACATAATGGCATAATACATTATAAACATAGAAAAACACATGAATCTAAATGAACACCTTTGAGAAGCTATCTTGCGGTATATGATCACAATCAAATGTGGCATGCAGCTATATGTAAACCCCATCAGATGCTCATTCAGTTATATAAACACAATCAAAACTGCAGGCAGCTATATCAACACCATCACATGCCACATACAGCCATCTCAACACATTCAAATACCACATTCAGCCATATGAACACAAATGCCTAATTAAGTTATATGAACACCATAAAACAGTGTCTCTGTCAGGCAGCTACATGTATGTGAACAACTGTATGCAATATTAAAATAAAGACCATCGCATGCAGCTACATCTATATGAGCAAGAAAATGGCATACAGCCATATGAACTCCATCAGAAGTCATATGCAACTATAATATAATTATTTATATAGATTTTTGACACCCAGGTTTGCAAACTCCTCACAGCGGTTACGTCACGCTTTGCTACTTTAACTGTACAGATCAGGGGAAGTAACCGCTGCGAGGAGTTTGCCAGGTTTGATACAGTGTTACATATTTAGTACCGTTCAACCGTAAATAGTCTCATAACGTCACATATAACTTATCTTACACTGCACCGCTCACACGTGTGGTCGACTTCCGTTAAAAACACCGGTATATATTGCATGAGAAACTGTCAAAGGACAAACTTTACATAACTAGACATGTCTTGGTTGTTTGGAAATGAACAAAGCCCAGGGTGGTGGGCAATTACCACCAGGCTTTCCACCACCGCCTGGATCCGGCCGGGACAGTGGGGGAAACGATGGCAAAACACCGGATAAATCGCGTTCAGATGCGTACACTTTTTGACTCTGCAGCCCTTGAAAAGAGCCGCACAGGCAGGCTAAGACTTTGGAGCGTTCAGGTGATTATGTCATGAATACTTTGCCGTGACTTAAAATAATTTAAGTTTATTACACTGCCATTGTTTGCAAAACCGTATCTAATTATTCTGTGAAAAGGTCACAGCTATAAAGTTCCGTACAGGTGAAGGTCATTGGTATAGTTTCAAGTCATATCATCCCAGTCAGGTATGCTTTATTAGAATTATATGTTTGGTGGTTGTTAAAGTCTAATGCTTGAAAAGATGCAATTGATATCATTCAAATGTTATCTATTGCATTATCGCGTTTTTACATTTGCAAAAGTTATGAATGATATAACTCATTTTTTTCTACACATTTGTGTACAGGGCTGGCCCACAGGAGTGTCAATGCACATGTCAAAAGATTATTTATTTTTTTATTCTCTCTACTCTTTATAACAAGGTATACAAGTTCAAATTTCCTTATCAGATGCAGGAACAAAAAATGCTTATTGGAATGAGCCAAACATTTCTATGATGATATGCATTAATTTTAGACCAATAAGTATAACTTTAAAATTAGTAATGGCCCTGATAGTTTTGCAGTCTCAAACCTTCCAGTTCTTACTGGATGCCTTCATGAAAATGTGTACTAAATGACAAATATTTTAAATTTTTTCTCTTCTAAATTTTGCTGTTTTATAATGATGCGCTATTATGAAATGAATATATTGTCTCTTTTAGCACATGCTAAAGATGCATTGGAATTATCAAAGATGCAGGAGCAAACAATACAGATTGAAAACCAGAAGAAAATCAAGGTAAACACAAAACCAGTTTCTGGATGCATCAAAGTATATAAAGCTATAGCTGATGTAATCAGGTCTAGGATTTCATGATATTATGGGCCAATATTTACAAACAGTCTGTAAATTTATGGACCATTTTTTGATCAGTTAATTGACAGACAAAAAAGTTGAAGAATTTGATTACTTTCATTTTTGTGTCGCCTTGAAAAAGGCGACATATAGGGGTTACTTTTATTGGCGGCGTCCTTGTCGGTGACGTCGTCCCCTTAAGCTTGTCCGGAGCATAAGTCAGTCATTATAAGTCGGATTGACTTCTAACTTGGTATACATGCTTCTTATAATGAACCGAAGTGCAGTGCTTAAGAACCGGTACTATGCACTTCTTATTTTTTTAGTTATTGCCCTTTGTTAATTTTCAAACTTTATTTTTGTACGGGCCATTTCTCCTAAAGTATAAAAGCTATGGACTTGAAACTTCAAAGGATGATAGATCTCATTAAGAAGAAGTGCAGTGCACAAGAACTGGTACTCTGCATTTCTTATTTTTTGAGTTATTGTCCTTTGTTAATTTTCATACTTTATTTTTGTCCAGGCCATTTCTCCTAAAGTATTAAAGCTTTGGACATGAAACTTCATAGGATGATAGATTTCATTAAGAAGAAGTGCAGTGCACAGAAACTGCTGTTCTGCATTTCTTATTTTTTGAGTTATTGCCCTTTGTTGATTTTCATATTTAATTTTTGTCCTGGCCATTTCTCCTAAACTATATTGTTCACAAGGCGACACATCCGACTCGCGGAGTTCTAGTTCACTTTTACCAAAACTTTCTTATTCATTTCAAAATTTGTTTTGAAACTTGTCTCAATCAATAAAACAAATAAAGCTGCAGATTTTAGTATTGCATTAAAAACAGCAATGATCACATTAAATGCCTGTAATTTTATGGATTGAAAAATCTAAGTTTCTAAATGCTAGACAATCCATAAATTTATTTGCTTGTCAATTATTAATAAGAAATCTTGATCTCATAATATTTATTAAAGATTTAAAAACAGTTTCAGATTTGTAACATGGAATGTCTATGTAATTAGATAAATATGAATAGTGTACTAAGAGGAATAACCAGTAAAATGTCCAGGAACAAAATGCTATTGTTAGTAGACCCATTGAGTGAAGATTTAGTTGAGATCGAGATTGATTGCATGAGGGTAACAAGGCCTTTTCCCACGTGTACAGAGGCCCTTCCCTTAAGTTTGGGGAGTAATGTAGTATATTTGCAAAAGTGGAAGGATAATCTTGATATAAATTGAATTTAAGAGAGGGTTGGGGGAAATGCATTGTTGTAAAGAATTTTCAATTTTTTTGTGTAACAGCCCCTGCTATAAAAGGACAAACAGACCTGGCCCTGACTTATTCAAATAAACCTTGAAAACCTTGGTTATGGATTATCTTTCCTTGCCTTGTTAAATGGAAGAAAGATTTTCACTTGTGTAATTTATAAACTTTTGTTTTTGATTTCTTATGCAATCCATTTATGTCTGCGATATTTGTTTTAATTGCAGGACACAGATAAGGGTGTTTGATTAAAATAATATACAGAGTCTGAGGGGATCTATATCAACTATTTATATATAAAGATATTGTTTGACCTTTAAAACATTGTCATTTGTCATATCAAACAGAACTTAAATGGCTCAAGACTTGAGGAACTGGCTGCCAATTCTGTTAATGAAGTCTGTTGAACAGACTCCATCAACCAATTAATAACAGGATTAACAAATTCTCATTCAATTTGAATTACAGGAGATGGAAGGCCAAATAGAACAAATGAAATTGGAGCAGGCTCGAGTAATGGAGGAGGAGAAACGTAAAACTTTACGTGAAGAAACAAAGTTGAGTCAACAAAAGTCACAATACCAGGATCAACTAGCTAGAAAAAGATACGATGACCAGCTAGCACAGCAGGTATTGTTTCTTACGTATACAAAGAAATTTTTGCTTGGCAAACAAATTTCATATTGCTAGATTACATACAAGTAAGGCTCCCACGTTTACAATTTTTTGTAAACATTTACATGATTGTTAAGAACCAAATTGATATTGTTTAAATGGTGGTACTTCTATGTACTATACTACACCATGTATTCAAGTTGCAAAATGATGAATTACTTTCTATTTTTAACACATGTACAAATGATTATAATGTTCTGGGCTCATCACGATTGAGTCGCAGTGTATCCTCATTTCGCTCTTTTGAAAGATGAAAGGAAAATCAACTTTATCAAAAATGTCACAAGCGATTATTACACCATAATGCTGTGTTGAGGGTTGTTAACACATATTTTCCGTTTTTTACTTTGGAATAAACCAATTAGAATTGATAGAATTCATGAATACAGGCAATGATTACGATATTTTGTAAGACAAAATGGTCATTTCGATTAAATGGTAAAAATTATCGTAAACATTTACGAATGAAATCGAAAGGAATCTGTTGAAGCGTGTAACCGTGGGGGTCTTACATACTAGTATGTTAATAAAAACCCTGTTGACAAGATTTCTTTGCTAGCCATCAAGTAAAAACAAAAATACATAAAAACATTCACATTTATCAGTTTTACACTTCAGGGCCAATTAAAAATGTCTTGCTTTGTTGCAAAACATTTTTATTGACATTTTCCTCAAATGGAAAGACAATGTTTTCTTATCTCCATATACAAATAATGGAATGTGCAACTCTATGTAAATTACAGAGATTTAATATCTTGGAACCAGGCAAAAGAAGTCTTTAAAGATGGAATAATAGAACTACTAGAAATTTATCATTTATGTTTTTAAATTCATTTAGCTTTTAATTTACTTTTGTTTTCAAAATATTCTGCATATTGAGTATGTATACAATATTTCAGGCCAGATTGAATGAAGAAAACTTAAGGAAGCAGGAAGAGTCTGTACAGAAACAAGAACAAATGAAGAGAGGTAATGTAAATCCATCTTGTAGTTTGGTACTGATATCCCTTAAAAATTGAATGGAATGTTCCAAATTCATAACAGAGGGATTCCATTACACAAAGTCAGCTGGTTGAGGGTTAAGAACAATTATGATGTGAATAAGTAATACCTGTAATATGTACTAACATATTTTCTTCAAAATCAGTGTCTGAGAATGCTTCAAGTTGATTAATGTTATGCAATACAGATGTATTGTTAACCTAAATTTAAAAGTGCCAGCTGCACAAAGGGTGGAGGTAGAGTATAGATGGGAGTCATCATTACCAGTATAGTCTGTACATATTAACTAACATCTTTTGTTACAGTTGCAACTTCAGGCCATCCTTAAAAAAATGTTTGTTTGCAGTAACGCGACCGACTCGCAAAATTTGCCCCTACTCAAAATTTTTTTTCATGGTCTGGATATAAAAAAATTTTTTTTTGAATCAGAAAATTATGCCTTTTGCTTTGTTTTCGTTCTGTTAAAGGTTATTAGAAGAAATAAAATGTAGGTCTTTAACTAAATAAGAATTCAGTTATCAATTTATTAATTGTTACCAGATTATCAAAGCATATATTGTCCAGCATTTTGAAATTCCATGTTTATTTGGGAGTACTGTAAGTTCAATAAAAAAAAAAAAATCGACCTACCTACCCACCTTGAAAATTCTGAGTCGGGTTACTGCAAACAAACAATTTTTTAAGGATGGCCTAATAAACAAGCATGTTTACCTTCACAAAACTGTACAATTATTGGACCTAATACTGAAGGAAATTTATTTTCTTTGTAGCATTGGTTAATATTGATTGTAGAATACAATTACTCGTGATATTCAGTTTCAAAGTTTAATGTGTTTTTTATGTACAAAAGGGAGTATGGAGTACCAGGCAGAACTTAACCACAAGAATGATATGAAAAGAATAGAGGCGGAGTTACGGGGAAAAGCTAAAATAGACAGAGAGAACCAGGATATCCTAAAAGAACAAATACGCCTGCGAGCACAGGAAGATAGAAAAACAAGACTGGAATCTATCAAGTAAGTACTGGACTGTATTAGAAAAAAAATAAAGAAAATTAAGGAGAATTTTTGTAATTAAGATTGTAATCTCTTATGCTAGATTTTCTACCTATATTTATGTATTATTGATGAAGTCAAATAGTGTCGGGCATTGTTTTAAAAAAAAAACATCAAGTAAGAACTTTGTAATGATCTCAGCCCTGAGAATAAAAGGTCAGGAGAAAAAATGCTGTCCAGTTAGACAATTTAACCTTTTTGCTTAAATTTTTAGATGTAAAAACTAATTTTCAAAGCGCAAAATTAATATTATAATATAAAGTGAAAAAGTATTTTCAAGGTATTTTGTCATGTTTACAGGACAGCAGGAGCTGTGCTAGGGGAAGGATTTAAAGCATTTATATCAGACTGGGACAAAGTGACAGCTACTGTAAGTCAATGAACTATTTGTAAGAGACTGTATCATATATTAACGCTTGCTGAACTTGTCCATCTGGCATCTTCCATTTTTGGAACTGTTCTATTATCAACATACGGAATATAAAGGTCAAAATTTGAAGTTTTTCAACCAATGGTATAGAGCCTTGTCAGATTATTCAGATTTGCAAGCTGTCCTGGCTCTATACTGGTGACAACAGCTAACCATTTTTGGGTTCTGGTGCTTGTGGGCGTGGATAGTTGAAGCATTTACCACTACAGTCCATGCTCAGGCTCAGTCAAGCTGAGCCTACAACATTTTCATTATAGCTGTTAAGGTGTTTGTTAGGGACTCTGTTTTTCTTTATTTCTTAAATTTAATATATGAATTCAGTCATCCATTGAACAGGCTAGATACTCTTTAACAATAGTATCTGTGACAGATTTTATACTTTCCTAATTTGTATACAGTGTAACTTCCGAAAACCGAACACCCATGGGACTTGTCAAAAAGTTCGGATTTCAGAGGTTTCCGGAATTCAGAGGTTTATGATAATGTGGACAAGACAAAGCCATCGTCCGATGCTAGTTAATTAATTATTACATCAAATGCAATAAAATCCCTAAAGACGTTTGATGCACACATTGTCTAATTAATTGTCATTTAATCCGCTTATAAACACTTCAAATTAACTGACCGCCGTAAATTACTTTGATTAACCGCAGGGCCGCATTACTTCAAACATACCATTTTACAGTTTGTGATTTTAACGCGTGTCAAATTACACGATCACCGCTAATTAGTAAACAATCGATAGAGAGATTAAATCTTCCTGCGGGGTAAACATTCTCGATTTACAATGTATTTCACACCTTTGGATATTTCCGGTTTTTGGAGGTAAAATTGCATTGATTTGACTCTAATTTTACGAAAATATCGTCCGGAATTCAGAATTTAGAAGTTCCGGAATTCAGAAGTATTATATTGATAGAAAATAGATAGGAAAAAATCGGGACCGAAAAAAATGTTCGGTTTTTAGAAGTTTCCGGATTTCAGAAGTTCCGGAATTCGGAAGTTACACTGTATTTGTTTAATTATTAGTATAAATTGTTATTTAATGAACAACAGTTTCTGTTAAACCTTCAGATGTATTTGCTGAGGTGCATTTATCCATTTTGCAAATACTTTCAGTATGAAAAATTATTGCATGAAATATTTTATAGTCAAACATTAATTATGATTTTAAGATGTAAGTGTTTGTTTACAGGCTGCAGGGATCACGCTGGCAGCTGCTGGTATATATGGTGCCAAATACAGTATAGGTGTAGCTGCCCGGTACACAGAGGCTCGCCTTGGTAAACCATCACTAGTTAGAGAAACTTCCAGAATTACTGTCTTAGAAACTCTGAAACATCCAATCAAGGTAAGGCTTTTCATAAACTGGCCTCAAGGGTATAAAACTTCTTTCTGAGTTCTGTCTCAAATCTCAGGATTTTCATTGGTCAGTGTACAGTCAGTGGCAGTTTCTGACCAATCAAATACCTGAGATCTGAGTTTGACCTTAGAAACATTCTTTATAACCTTGGATCCTGTTCTATTCACTTAAATATTGAATCTTTAAGAAAAATAAAGCTATTCCTTACATATGCGTTCACTTAGTTAATTCAGGAAGAGATTTCAGCTATTAATTACATTTAGCTGAATAAAGCTCTGTTAAGTTTAAGCATCTTTGCAGGGCCGGCAAAATCAATTGTCCGTATTGCCCATGTTGTCCCACAGACTGTACGGACAAGTGAAAATTTTCAAGAATTTACTATGTAAATATCATACGGACAAGTTAAAAAATGCTTCACATAAAAACGGACAAGTAAGTCAAAATCAGATTTTGCCCGCCCTGCTTTGTATTTCTGAAAAAGTGGTGCAGCAAATATTTTCTCATTCTTGACATTTTCAAGAAAGCAGAATGAAGAAAACACTAGTTTACATAATTATGCTCATGTGAAAACATGTAGATGTGAATGGGTAAAAATTAATTTCTTGTTATTTATTACTTACAGATCGGAAAGAAAATATTTAAAAAGAAAGAAGAAGTATTAAGTGGTATTATATTAAAGGTAGGTGATCAGGGGCTTGACCTGTTTTACTAACATTTCTTAAGATTTTCGTAATTATTATTTGAACTTTATTTGTGTGTTTCACAAAAGTTGTGAGTTTTTTCTTACACATACGTTTAAATAGTTCTTAACACTTCAGTGGAGGTTTTTAGAATTCTTCAATTACAAGGTATTTTGGGAATATTTATCAGAATATCAGAAAAATCAAGTTGGTGACGGCAAAACATTCATTGACATGAAAGCTAAACTAGAATTTTGTATGGTCATCAACAGACACCCTGATAGGCCTATAAACTGACAATAGCTAGTAATATTGAGGGAGTCAAAACCATATTTTACTGATATTTCAACATGAATTTTCCTTACCCAAGAAATCCAGATCTGAATGGCTTCTTTTTGTTAAATGTGTCTTTGTAAGGTTTTTGCATTCTTGAGCATTGTTTCAAAGTATTAGGATAAATGGTAAATGTCAGTTGCTTGTAGTTTGTTTAAATCCCATTTTTTACATAAACTTTTACACCTTATTGGGAATGAATTTGATCAACTAGGAAATTTTTGGGTCTTGGAAATTTGGGGGAAAAACAGTTTGTGACAACAGTCAAATTTTAAATTTTTATTGATAATTATATACAGTGACAAAATAGGTATATATGCCACCTGGAATGGGTTGTAAGAAAGGAAAAGAATACACTGACCACAAAAAAGTATAATTACTAAATGTAAGCTCAATAGATAAAAAAATATTGTAATAAATGTTAATAAAGTGATTAATAGTTTTAAAACTTTTAATATGGTATGCAGTATGTTTTCTTGGGTTTACAACTTTTGTTCAGTGGAATTTTTGAATTTAATTTTCTTTGCAGCCAGAATTAGAGGAGAGATTGAGAGATGTTGCCATAGCAACAAGTCATACTAAGAAGAACAATGGTTTCTATAGAAACTTGTTAATGTACGGACCACCTGGAACAGGAAAAACAATGTTTGCCAAGGTAATTATTGTATTATTTTATGTCGTATAAAATATAGTATGAAAGTATGTTTTATAAGTAGACTGCAGGATTTGTGTGGTAGAGTAGACAAAGTGAGCTATTATGATCACCTTCTGTCCAAAGTAAGCAGTTTTACTTACTCAACACTTCCTCAACCGCTCGGCCAATAGTAATTAAACCATACAGGAATGATTCTTATGAGGTTTTCAATAGAAATTCCTCAAAAAGGTTTTGATCTACTGAACAAGATGGCCCCCAGAGCTTAAGTGGTCCTTTACTAAATTGTGAGTTCTTGTTTGTTTAGATTCTTGGGCAAGGCAAAATTTCTGCCTGACATTAACAGTAGTCTAATGGTCATTGATCTTCCACCTCTGATTCAGAAATCATTTAGGATTAATAGTTGATCACTGACTGAGAAATGAGTGATTATTGGTTAGTGGTAACTTTTTCTGGAATGCCTGATAAATGGACAGACTGCAAAGATATGACCAAAACTTGTTTTGAAACCAGCATAAAAATAAAAACAAACCAAGTTAATCAACTTTTGTTTCTTGACTTATTTCATGTTTATATATAGATGGTTTAATATTTCAGAATTTAGCCAAGCATTCTGGTATGGACTACGCCATAATGACCGGAGGTGATGTGGCACCCATGGGTAAAGAGGGAGTTAGTGCAATGCATAAAGTATTTGATTGGGCACAGACTAGTCGGAAAGGGTGAGACAACTTGTTCTTCAATGAGACCCATATATATGCCTACCAGTAACTGCAGTATTTAATCAATAAAAAGTTGGCAAAAGTGGCAGTTTTTCCTACAATGGTGCTTTTAACTTCTCTATTCAATATAAATATACATATTTTGGTTGCTGCTGTCCAACTGACTAGTAAATTTCACAACTGAAAAGTTTTCCTAATTGTGCAGACGTAAACCTGTTCCCAAAAGGGTGGAAAAAATACTTAACCGTTAAAATTCATGTAGAAAATCTGGAAACAAAGTGATCACTCTGAAGCATTAATCACAACAAAATTACATGAAAACTGTTGACTCGGTTTGATTGAGTCTGTACAAGTGGGATATAATGAAAAAATGCAACATTCCTCACACCCACTAGCACTGTCTTGATCAGTACTCAATTTTCAGAACATGTTGTTTGGTTATTGGTTTTAATTATGTTTTTTTTCAGTGTGTTATTATTTGTGGATGAAGCTGATGCATTTTTAAGGAAAAGAAATAGGGTATGATAAAAATTCTACATTTAATTCATGTTTATTATAAACAAAAATTATATATTTCGACCTGCCCTGGGTTTATTTTTACCTATCCATTTCTGATAACAGGTGTGTCAAAGCATTACATATCTAAGTATTCAACAGTATAGCACATGGCGGCTTGGTCAGAGTGTAAGAATAATGCAGGCAGACATTTCCTTCTATGACTGCTGTAAGTTCAACTGTTTTGGAGGTGGAGGTCAGATGCTTAAGAAAAAAAAATAAAAAATTAAGAGATATTAATACGATTTTTTGAGTTGTTACAATGTATTTATGACTAATATGTATGTAAGACATAATTATTGTAAATCATTGTCTTTGAAAGAAAAAAGGTGTCCTTGGCAGAGCGTTAAGGTTGTTGACCCTTTACCGCTGTGGGTTTAAATCCTGACAGTGATTTTGGATTCTTTCATGTGAGGAGGCTATTCAGCTAGCTTACTGAATGTCAGTGGTTTTATTCGGGTTTTAATGAGATCATCCTCAATCAGTTAATCAAGAAATTCGCCATATGACATATACTGTGTTGGAGCAACCTAAAACCCAACCAAAAAAAAAAAAAAAGAAATAGATAAAAAAGGGCTTTATTCCCCTCTGTGAATGATTGAGAGGGACTTATATTTTTGGGGGGGATTCCCATTTTGTGTATGATAGTTATAAATAGAGACATATATTTTCAGGAATTGATAAGTGAGGATATGCGTGCAACATTAAATGCCTTTTTATACAGAACAGGGGAACAATCAAATAAGTAAGTTATCTAGATTTCTGTCGGAAATTTCAATCATTATGTTTGAATACAAAAGGGAAATCATCTTTGAAAAAAATATGAATGGAAATATGAGATAAAGTTTGTTGTGGATTCATGGAATTATTTGACAAATACTGTATTGGTTAACAATTTAGCATGTTAACGTCCTTTAAAGCAGTATGTTACTAGATTTGTCTTGATGTCGTGATATTTCTGAAAATTTGTTCTTGTGAGTTTTAATGTTGAAAAATGTACAGCTTGTGAACTTAAGCTTTTACTATTCACTGAATCTACGTATAAATTGAAAAATATGTAGAAAATTTACTTTTCTAACAGGAAAGAAAGATATTTGTATAAATCATAAACTTTAAAATTTTAGTCATAAAAGATTGTTGTACATAAATCGTATTTGTATAATGTTTTCAAAGTTATACGTTGATTGTAAGTATTTGTATATTTCTTAATATTTTCAAATGATTTCCACAAGTTGGAAGATAGTGAAAATCTATTTTCCTAATCAAGACTAGAAAATAGCAGTGGAATCCTAAATAGTCAGAGAAGTTTTTGAGATTTGTTATTAATGTATTATATTATATGGTGAGAACACTTGACAATCCAGAGTTCTCGCAAAAATACTGACGTAGTTAAAAGTTTAGAAGTTCGGACTGACCTTGCCAAATATCAATAGCATAGGCAAGCCTTCATCAGAATCTAAGTTTTATAAATTAAAAAAAAAACAAAACACTATTTGTTTTACAGATTTATGATAGTTTTAGCCAGTAATACACCGGAACAATTTGACTGGGCTATAAATGACAGATTAGACGAGATGGTGGAATTTTCTCTACCAAATCTAGAGGAGCGTAACAGATTAGTACGACAATATTTTGATAAATATGTTCTCCAACCAGCATTTGAGGCTAAAGGGTAAGCTTGATGTATGATATGCTCTCAACTTCCTTGTATCAGTTACTTTAAGACGCCTTGATTTAACATGCAGTCTCCACTGCATGTTAGGTCGTGGACTTCAAATAATTTGCCCCTCACCTCTGTGGGTTTGAATCCGGACAGGGACTTTGGATTCTTTCATGTGAGGAAGCTATCCAGCTAGCTTACGGAATGTCGGTGGTTCTACTCAGGTACCCGTTCGTGCCTTAAATAATGCACGGAAGGGCACCTGAGGTCTTCCTCCACCAGTAAAGGTGGAACGTCGCGATATGACCTATACTGTGTCGATGTGAAGTAAAACCGAAAACAAACAAACTGCATTTGATGAAAGTGAATCATGTGAATAAAACATTATTGGGTCTGCTGGTTATTGTAAAAATGCTTAATATTATAATTTTACAAAATATTCCTTTTCTACATTTTTATATATTAAGCATAAGAACTGAGTTGAAATAAAAAGCAAAGAAAGAGAAAGAATTAAAATTCAGATTAAAAATGAGAAAAAAAAAATACTATGATCTGTAACAACTATATCTTCTATAGACAGTGGTTTCTGTACTGATCAGGGGAAGTAACTGCTGCAGGGAATTTGATATTTACTGACACTCTTTTTGAGTCTGATCATAAAGATAATAGTTTAAATTAGTGTGTATATCCAGGCAACAGATTGATAAAATATATTATAGACAGTTTAAAACGTGAAAAGGGGATAGTTTATTGTAATTGATTATTCTAACCTGAATTGGTAGATAAAATTATAAACAATTTCATATAATGCTGTCTGAACTTATGAGTAATAAGTTTTGTTATAATTTGATTGTAAAGATATGGGGGAGAAAGATTTTTGCATAGATTGTAGCATATGTAATCAATCCTCCTATTTATAATATTATCTGTGGGTCTGAGACTTGCTTTATTGTTATACAAGGTCATTTTTACTGTGTTTAGAAATGCTAATGAAGTTTTTGTGTCAATGTTTTTATTAAAGGAGATTGAAGGTGGCCGAGTTTGACTATGACAAGAAATGTACAGAAATAGCAGAAAAAATAGAAGGATTATCTGGCAGAGAAATCTCAAAATTAGGTGTTGGCTGGCAGGTAAGACTCAAATTTTTGAAATAAAAGTTCAGAACAATGCATCAGTTAAATAGAAAAAAGCAGCACCAACGATTCTCCATCCTCAACTGTAGAGAAATAACAGGGACTTTGACTTTTGTGTAAAGGCTGCCTTAGAAGGACAGGCAGTAACCTGTCCCACACGTTGAGCTGAATATTCCGTTGCTATTTTGGTGCTGAAAGAAAATCATCACTTTGATCTGGTAGAGCTGGATCAGAATGGAGGTCAAAATTGGAGGATTTTCATCCTTGCCCCCTGTATTGCCATTACGTAAGGGATGGGGGGGGGGGGGTGAAGGAAGCAATTTGACTGGCGCATTACTTGTAAAATAAGATGAATACTCAATCATGAGAGTTATTGCATATTTACAAACTTCAATGTCATGTACAATTAGGGTTTTTGTTATATAACCAAAGTTGTCTTAAGGACTTTTCGTCCAGTAATGATATGTCTAATTTACATACAGTTATTCATAAGGTAGGGATATTGTGATACTGTGATACTGTTGTTTTCAGGCTGCAGCGTATGCTTCAGAATCCGGTGTTCTAACGGAAGCTATGATAGACGAGAAAGTCAAGGACGCCATGAAGTCACACGAGAAGAAGGTAATTTGGCAGGAAGATCACTCCATATATACAACGGCTGATCAGCGTACATTATCACAGAAGGCGGCCTCCATGGTGATCCCCAAAGCACCGGCTGTTCCGGAAAGCTGATGATTGACATGATTTAGATGTTACTAGGATTATTTGAACAATTATAGGATTAGAAATTGTTACGGACCATATACGTAAGGTTTCAGTGACCTTAATATGGTTTCAAGGAAGTATGTCGACTCGTACAAACATACCAACTTGTTAAGACAGATAAATGGACTATTCTAAGGTATTAGACCTGAAGTTGAGGAAGGTGGAAATGTAAGACATGCCAGAAAGGATCATATTTTAAATAGTTAACAACAAAAGAATTTGTTATGTTTAAGGAAGACATGTTCAGTTTTAAGTTTTTATATTAATTCTTATAGTCCTTGAAAAGCATAAACAAAAAAACAATTTTCATCAGATTCAAATTTTCAAAATTTATAATTAAACATATATATTGTGAGTTGTTATTAAGATGTAAAATTATTTGTGTTAATAGAGAGAAAAAGTTCATTTAATAGAGTAACAAGCATGTTGCAAATTTACTGACATTTGACAAGGTAATTATATGTATTCAAGAAAAAAATGTACACTTGTTCGAGATAATTTGAGATCATAAGCCTCAACATGATCCTGTCTTTAGATCCAGCAGCTTGGAGTCTCTCTTATGTTTGACAGCTCTAAGCTGGTTCCAGCTGCTGGAGATAATCTTTTAGAGAGAACATCTATGGGTTTCATTAATCAAGAAAAATTTTATGTGCTGGTATACCAAAAACCAAATAACTATTTTAAAATTAGCACGAAAAAGCATTTGTCATTCTTCGTTAATAACCATTGTGCTTCCACTGCCATGTGTCGCTGTGTGACACAGTGATTTAATGTGTGACACAGATATTTAATGTGTGGCCCATTTATTAAAATGATTTAATGTGTAACACTGATTAAATGTGTGAGACTGATTAAATGTATGACACACTGATCTGATGTATGACACACTGGTTTAATGTGTGACACAATGATTTTGTGTGTTCATCAGTGATTTATATGATTTATTACATGACACAAATTATATGTGTGACACATGATTGAATGTGTGACACAGACTTAATGATGTGATGTTACAATGACTGTTTAATTAAAGAATCATGTTGTATATTTTGAAACTAAGTAGTGATGTGTTGTTTTAATATTGGTAAATTTGTAATAAAAACAATAAAATGTGTTATGTATCAAACTATATTTTGTTAAATTACTTTAGAATCCCAAATATTTAAATTAAGACCGCATTTTTTGTATAATATAAAACACCAAACTTATTGACAAAGGGAAAACCTAGGTCTTTAGTGTTCATGATAAAATATGCATTCATGTTTCTGTACATTATATAGGTATGAACATATAATTATATGCATACCATACTGTTTTAAAGTGAAATACAATTTGATTAATGAAAAGAACCAGATTTCACTTGTATACATGCATTTAAATTGTAAATATTTTTGTAACTAACTTGATAGTGAAAGTAAGGAACAATTGCACTGTGATGATTTAAAGCAATATAAATGTTTGCAAGAATTGAAATGTATTTCATGAACACAGTCTATCTTCCATACATACTACATTTTATAATGTACTATGCATCGAAACGGGCGTCCCTGGCCGAATAGTTGACTTCAAACCACTTGCCTCTCGCCTCTCTGGGTTTGAATCTGACTGGGACTTTGGATTCTTTAATGTGAGAAACTATCCAACAGCTTATGGATGTCGTTGGTTCTACTTGGGTGCCCGTTTGGACATTTGCCACTTTGCCCCAGTTCGGACAGTTGCTAAGTAAAAACTTAAGATCTTTTCCTCAGTGCATAAAACATTGGCCTGTGGACCTCTAACAAGTTTGTTTAAATGACAGATCTGGTGTCAAAATGTGCCTCATGGGATCAAACTGCACCTTAAAAAACCATCTGAACCAACCAGCTTAGGTATTTGGCTCGAACATTTCAGTAAACAGCTACCAAGTTTGTTCAAATTATGGCCCATTGGTCAAAATTGGCCCCACTTCTTTAAAGTTATAGGTTTTCTTTATAGAGGTTTATATTTTGTAAAAATATTGAAAATATTTTTAAGCACCAAAGGCTGGGATTTAGATATTTTGCATGAAACATTGTCCAGTGGACCTCAACCAAGTTTATTCAAATAGCACAGGGTGAAAATTGGCAATGCCTTGGGGGGGGGGTGATAATGGGTTGACATTATATGTGTATAGAAGCAACCAGCGCATACAATAGCACCCATTGACTTTCTTCGCAACGTTTGACTTCCCTAAGCAACAAGGAACTTCCCTTTGCAGCCAGTGCTTCTGTTTGCAATTATTGACTTTCTTTGTCAACCTGTGACTTCCATAGCAACCATTTACTTCCCTTAAGAACCACTGACTTCCCTTAACAACCACTTTCGTCAGGAATCGGGGACTTTCATAGCAACTTTTGACTTCACTTAGCAACTAGTGGTTTCCACAGCAACCAGTTATTTCGATAGAAATCATTGACTTTCCATATAAACCAGTGACTATAGTAACCATTGACTCATTTACTTTCCTTCGAAAGCTGTTTTACTCACCCTGGCTTCAGTGTCACGCTCTGGTTACTTTTTTAACATGCAATATGGTATCTTCAAAAGTACGTTGAAACATCACACACTCGTTCTCTGTGATTATGTGACTTAATGGGTACATGTCCCATAACTCCGAGTTACCTTTGTACACAATAATGTCCCTTTTTATGCCCCCATTCTACGCTAGGGGCACTTTGATTTGCCCTTGTCCGTCCGTCCGTACATGCATTCGTGTGTGCGTGCGTTCCTGTGTTGTGTCAAACGTAGCTCTAAAAGTGCGGGAATTAGTCCACAAACTTTACATAAATATTGATCTTCATTTGAAGTTGTGCACATGTGGATTAGTTCAGTTTTGATTAATTTAGTAATTGCCCTTATACATATACTTATTTATTTTTTTCAATTTGTGTCGTGCATAGCTTAAAAGGTTTGACCTAGAAACATGACACTTAACAGGAATGTTGGTCAGTATGTGCAGTTTTGCTCCTGGGGGTTTGCTTGTGGATTCAGTATTTATAGAGTTATTGCCCTTAACTTAGTAAACATTTGCAATTTTCAACTTTTGTCACGCGTAGCCAATAATGTATTTGACCTAGAGTAATGAAACTATAGAAATGGGTCAGCATGTGTATTTGTGCACCCGGGGCTTCACCTGTGGGTTAATACAATTTTTGTAGAGTTATTGCCCTTGACTTTGTAAAAATTTACAATTTTCATCTTGTTTCGCACGTAACCCAAAAACTTTTTGACATGGAGTCATGAAACCTTACAAGAATGTTAGTTAAATTTTTTTTGTGGGTTTTCTTGTGAATTTATTTAATATTTGTTATTGAATACGACACCAAACAGGAAACTAATCGCTCACTGGTTACTGATATACCAGTTTCTCGTTAACATGTGCAAGATGGATATAACCTTCTTGCATTACCTGAGTTGGTAAGATTTCGTTAAAATTGACGAAGGTAAAAGAGCGCCATTAAAATCTACATTTTATTTGCACCATTTAAAGAAGTTGCCAATGGATACTCCTTGAAAAATCCTTTTATTCCTTAAATCATTACTATAAGTTCACATAAATTCGGAAGCCTTCTTCATCTTCTGTATGTACGTAATGTCGATATATATATTTGTTCTTCTTTGATAGTTTTATGATAAAGTACTGTCTAGTATATTGAATCTATTATCGCGTGATAAGGCGGACTGATAAAGCTATTGGATTTTGATTATAGGAAAGTTTGTTTAGTTGATAAGTACCTTTATTTATCCTTAATTTAAATAAATGTGTTACAATGACGCAGTCCATAAATGTGGTAGCGACTGGGTCATCAATACCTGTTATGTGTATCACGTGATACACATTGTCAGGAAAGTCGGTCAAGCAGTGTGCTACACATAATATAACTCTTTGTGAATGATAGTCTTAATGCTAAGTTTTGATCCTGCAACTATCTCAGAACATTTTCATTTTGACTATAATATATGTCTACAAAATATAGATGTCATAATTGATTTTCAATTAAAAAAAGAACTTTTGGAAAAGTGAGCTTTTTATACGTTTGAATCATTATACTTATAATGTTTGTAAAAAGAAAAAATAATGTTTGTAAAAAGAAAAATAAATATAATGGATCCTAAAGTTTTTGGTGTTATTTATATATTATGTTTAGGTGAATAAATCTTAAGATATTGGTAATTTGAAAAAAGAAAGAAAAATGAAATGTTAAAATATATATAAAAGAAAAATAAACATATTGTGTAAAGATATTCCAATGTGTCATTTATAGTATTAATAAATCTTCTCTATCAAAAATGTTCAAACCCAGAAATTGTTTCTCAGGGCCATCTTCTAAATCAGAACTTAATTAATTTACATCTATAGTATTTTAAGTATTTTATAAAAATAAAGCAAATTATTAATTAATCCTCTGAATAAAAATATATAGTCTTAGAGGATATTTGTTTGTTTGTGTGTAAGATGAAATTTTATTTCATCGAGTGGGCTTTAAAAACAGTATTCTCACGAGTGGCGTAATAATAATTATAGAAGTTAAATTGGATGATATGACTTAATCATTTTATTTATAACTATTATAATGTGTTAATAATAACAATAAAAGGCGAATCAAAGTCACATTCAAAAATCAATGCCCTATGACCGACATTTATCAACAAAATACAATATTGCCGAAAAAAAAAATCCTGTACAAGATTAATTTGGCAATTATTATCGGGGATTATTGTGAGATTTAGCGCTATCTTTTATGGCAAGATAAAATAAATAAATCAAAATGTATTTAGGTTCTTGATAGTTTTAAATCAATATATAAAATACTCTTAGGTCACACATATTGATCTTTTGGTCCTTCAAACGTATCAAATACGGGGGTACTGTATAGACGAAAAGTTGCCATACCGAGAGTGCTTATAATTGTATTTCATAGATACATTGGTAAATGAATTTGTTACTATATATTTTAGTACCCAGACAAAATTTCCGAAAAAGCTCCCTTTAAAAATGTAAAATGTAATATGCAGGATTTGTAATATGCAGAAAATATAAGCCAATCAAATGGTAAAGCTAGTATATGGTAGTTGAAGATTCTCAATTGTTTTGCACTGAATTACATCACAATTATGATATATTTCCATCAAAACTTCCGTAAATCATTGTGAATGTTTCATCGTTTATAACAGATGATTTCATGTTTATATTTAAGAAAAAAAATGTTTAATTACATGAACAAGTTAAAGGAACTCCACTGAGGTAAAAAAACCTAAAAACATACATGTAATTTGAATTTCGTACATAGATCATTTCGGACACTTAGTTTTAATACAAAGACATGCGAAAGAAGATACTAAAAAAAACCAACGAAAATCGTATTTTTTGTTCTATTCTTAGCCACATTTTAGTGAAAAGCGATTCTTTTCAATTTTGGTTCATTTTTCACAAATTATTCTGGAAAGAAACGAAGGTAGCGAATGATCTGAAATTTTATACACATTAACTTTATCTCGAGAAATATGACATAATCTCCGGTGGAGTCCCTCTACCGTTTAACAGACATGTTGTGTCAATTTAAAATACCTCCTTATAATTTTTTATTTTAGTGTTGAAATATGAGACATATACTTCCTGTTTTAGTTTTTATGTAACGTTCTCGTAGTCTCGTAAATAAAATGAGCACGTCTCAAACGCAATCTTGAAAATGTGAATTCAAGTAGATTGTTTAAAACATTTTATTTATAGAAAGCGTAGATTTCTTTAAAAAATACAAACAGTTTGATTTAAATAAACGAATGCCATTAGAAATTCTTGACATCGTAAAACAAACACATATTGATAAAATATTTAATTGTTAAACTTGTTTATCTTCACACGTCTTATTTGTGTATTTTAGGCTTAAAATTAATAAATTTTTTAAAATAGGATATTCTAATGAATGATGAAAGTAGTAGAACTATTATTCACTTTTGTTGTGGGTATGATTTATCTTTAAAACTACGATTAAAGTGTTTGACTACTTTCGACCAAATATTTAATACTTCCTCCTTGTAACCGGCCTGCATGGCAATGTATGTACATTTTTCTTTTTTGGTATCTAAACAGTGTTTTGCTTCATTAGTTATCCCCTGCCAATCACCGTCACTGAACGTTTCATACTTCAATCCTGGAATCTTATGCAGGACATATCCAAACAACAAAACGTCATCGATATGAAAAAACGGCGACTTCGAGGCGGATAGATATAAAGATGGCATTATATCATTCGTCATACTCACAAACTTTCCTTTGCAAAATTTCAGATATCTTTTTACTCCTTTGAAATGACTTTCATCAACATACCATTTTGATGTAAAATCTCTGTGTATAAGATCGGATTTGTATTCACAATAAACGTTTGCCTTGTGTAGCGCTTTAGAATGTTTTAATTTATAGAGATACAGAAACATATTGACTACAATGTCGTCATCAACTTTCAGAATCATCTCCGCATTGCGACATCTCTCCGTAATCCATTTAAAACCCATCACACCTTTATGTGTAAGATTGGTGTAGGAATCTATAAAATCTCCTTGTACAATATCCTTATACTTTTCGAACTCCATTTCAAGCGCAGATTGGACAACGTGACTCGCAGTTATGCCGACAAGAAACACAACTCTGACTGTTGCTAAATACGAGTAATACGTGTCGTTTGTCCAAGTTGCTCTTATACTCTGTCTCTGTTCAAAATGGTCTGTCGCTGAATTAACTACAACAAGCACCGTAAGATTCTTCACAGAACGGCAAAGATGACGGTTCTCAATAACATATGGCGCACTTATGGTTAATGGAACACTCGGATTAGACGCATTTATAATTCGAAATAAATACGGCTGTACTTTGACAGGATACTTTAAATCTTTAGCATCTTCAAAATAAGCATCAGTATCAAACTGGAAATATTCAGTCTGATATCGCTCCAAATACAGCAATGAATTTGTAAATATTATAAATACTAACATTGTGATAGTGGCAAAAATCGTGCATTTCTTTAACTGTCGTAACATGGCTAGATTCGCTATTCTGTTGATTAAATTTGTAATGTAATTAGCTGGATATTCATGGTTTGATTTGAAACGTACCAATAACATAAGTCCTTTCTGCTTTGCTTGTTTTCAAGTTCCCCTTTTAAAGAATCAGGATTTCGAGAGTTCAGGTGAAAATCAAAGCTGCGATCTGAAACGATAATAAAGCAACAACGTTTTATTAACCTTGCATTTTCATTGAAGTAAGTTTTTAAAAGGAATGCTCTTTTTTAAGTGTTTTGTTTTTGAGGTGTTGGTTAATATGATAAAAGTACTCGTAATAGTGATGATGATGATAATGATGATGATGATAAACAGATTTATATAAATATATAACAAAACACGTTCAATTTATTCGTTTCATCTAAGGAATGACTCAAAATAAAATGTTTTACCTGAAGTAGTAATATGATGAACATAATGATATAAGCCCGCTTTCCGACAATGACAAGACAGTTTGGCTTTGATAATTTAATGGTCTTTACTTCTTTAAAATACAATACATGCGACGACGTCATCTTAAAATGCATCACAAGCATGTAATAGTAATATCTATTTGTTGCTTGCACTGGAGCTTGAAATTCAGTCTAAAGTACGACATACCTATATAATACCTAGCTTAATATATATTATCATGGATTTTTTTAATAGGACTTTAGGGCGATAATTGAAAGAATTTCAAGCTCATTCAATTATATCCTGCATGCCAGTCACGTCGAATTTCATAGATAAACACGTCTGCCGCAAATGTATGTTAATTGTTTTGTTTGATTTATATTTAAGAAGTAATTCTGCAGTATTATAATTGCGTTATAAAGATTTGGTGAGGTAACTATGACCGTGTATAAACGGTTTTTGCCCTAGCAACTCGGGTCCTATTTAAGCTTTCAAGTTAATCATTTCTTTTGGGTTATATAACCTGTCATTCAATCTGTATGTCAAAATGTAATACTTTAAACGTACTAAAAGACAATTTTAGATACAAAGATTAAAACTTCGTGTTTAACGCCGTTTGAACATTACTTGTCTTACAGTTGAAACAAAAGATTAAGGGACATTATGTGCACGGGGTGTTATAAATGAGCAATATGCTATCTTTTGAACAAATATTCGGAAAATGATCGTTAAAATAGCCGGCGACCGGCAAAAACAAATACTATGATCTCAAATATTATGTTAATAATATCTTACATAATTATACTATTCAATTTATTAAGCGTGTTTTATTATTTTGAGGTACATAAGAACAGCAATATATTTTTGAATATCCAACATTTAGCATTAAATATGGAAAGTAAATTAATACTATTTAACACGCGAGCGTTACAAGTCCATACTTGTAGAAATACTGTATTCTCATTGACTACCTGTCAAAATTATTGATAATATATAAACGCATCATTTGCTGGGACGTTTTCTTACTGGTCACACCGTAAACAAACAGGTAAAATATAATTCTGTGATGAGACAAGAAAATAATTATTCTTTCAATACCGAGTTGTCCGCTTAGTGTTATAAATGAGAGCGTGTTATGAAATGCAACCCGTAACGTTTAAATCTTTCCTGTCCCCGTCATAAGAATGAATCTATGTTGCATCCACTGTAGACGGAGTTCCAATTAAGGGATGGTTTCAGTCTTGAAACTGTGAAGTTTCGGCTATATGACCGTAGATTTGAGCTTTGAATCTATCAGGCGAAATGGATTCATTAATCTCAATATGTCACAAAGTTCAACTGTATTTCATGAAATAATATTTTTTAATACTAGTAAAGATAAACTAGATTATGCCATCACTCAATCCGACAAAAACCTGTGTTACCGTTCGTAAGTGCCACTATTGTGTCATATAACTCATATTGAAACACGGGAAGGACGATTTTTTATGGGTTTTTTTTCACAAATAATATGATTATTAATGAACATTTATTTGTTCCGCAAAACGTTTATAAATCATTTACTTATATAAAACAATAGAAATGACAATAATATATACACAGATACTTGTAAAAAGTACAATTGAGCAAACGTTTACAAACACAAAGTTACGAAACACATATGTTTGTTGTTCTGCACTTAAAATAATTATCGGAAAATCTCAGTTTTCTGCATTGAGTAGGGAGGAGCCGAGATGTTAACACCTACTTCAGACAGTCAAAATAATATTCGATTTAAGGTTTAAATTAAACTATGTGTGCAGCATGTTAACAGACCATCGCTTGTCAAATGAAATTGTAACCGTGACAGATTACCATAAAATATGTAGAGACCGTGATCAAGCTAAACTTTTAACACTGACCCAAACAAAACAGTATAGGATTGTATTTGATAAGAGAGTGAGAGGTGGTTGTGTGTCTTTTCCATATGGCTATTGAAGAGTTATTGTATCATAAATGTCAAGGTATGATAATAAAATATGAATAATTTATTGGTTTGTTGTCTTTTATTACTTCTATAACGTCATTGTTTTAAATATCATATACTATAGTGATAAGAGATTTCAAAAAGCTATAGGATTGAACATGTTAAGCAATTGTTAAGCAAAGTATGACTTATCATAAAAATGAACTCTCCAGACAAACCTATCCTCTTGAAAATTGACTGCACCCAAAATCAAAATCCAAGATGGCTGTTTTATATAGACAAAGAAGGAAAAAAGTGGTCTAGAGTGCTGTCCTCCACTACTTATAATAAACAAGACTTTTACCTTAACTTTTTCTAACGAAATCGCTCAGCTTACAGGCTTTGCCTTTCTTACTTTATTGATCGCTTGGTTTTGCTGTACTTTACTTATTTGCCTGCTCCTCTTCGTTATCATCACCGTCGCCCCAGTTCCTTCTTTCGATCGCTTCTACCTTCTCCGTTTGGTCCTTCCTTCTTTAAATATATAGTTGTTGACTTTCTCACTGACATACTTCCATGCTTACCCACTTACTCATGAACGAACGAAAGAAAGAACGGACGTAGTTATAGTAAATAACTTGAAAGTGAATTGCTCTATTTCGAAAGATCTGTAATACAATAAAAATGCGTTGATAATATTTAGAATCAGACATTACAACAATAAAACTGAGGAAGAATTATAAATGGATGTTGTTGGCAAGTGCGAGATACATGATCGGATATTACATATAATATCACAGCAGATAATAAAATGTTATAGAGCAAAATGTTAGTATCCGTCCAATAAATGTTCATACTAAATAACCTAGAACTTTATCAACATTTTTTTGTCAAGCAATGTTTTATAAATATGTCCAAATGATACATGTTTATTGAGTCTTTCAATCCTTGAAATTCTAATGGTAGACAAATCTACATTAAATGTTCAAACGGACACCGGCAGTTAAATTGTGCCTTAATTAAAAACACATTTTCAAAATTTATAAATAAACAACAGAACATAAAACGGTTTAAAAAGTATAAGGTTAATCTATGCACAGCCTTTACTGTAAATTAAATTAACTTCATGACTAGAGATAGATATAAATATAAGAAATATAAATATAAGAAATATAAATATAAGAAATATAAATGTAAGAAATATAAATATAAGAAATATAAATATAAGAAAGGGAAGCAGTGTATTTTATTACTTACTTACCGTAAAGGATTATCCATAAAATGTTAGGTCTTGAACATGTTTTATCATTCACAATTTAACAGGTTTGACAGTTTTATACCAGAAATAGAAGCTTACAATCATTTATTCTAAGTCTTTCGACGAGTTATTCACACATTTAACTGTTTTGTAAATGTACAACAGAGGACAAAAATCAAGTATTTTACCCGCTATTGTACTTTAACTTCCTTATGTCTCAAATATTATTTGCACACAATGTGAACAATATAACATTGATACCAAGCTACTAATCGGCAGTTTCGATTTGTTAAGTCACCAAATCTATTTACCCTTATATTCTTAAAGAATGTTGTAAACACACACACGTTTTCTTTATCTTTAAAAATTAACCATGATAATGTCGGTTGTTTATCATTGCCATCATTAAGAATGCTTGAATGATAAATACTTGTAACTCAGTAATATTGCACACAGATATCTGGCTACATTTAGTGAAAAGATTTAAAATTATTTGTAACTATGTGTTTGTTTTCTCTTTTTTAAATCAATCGTGCGTCTATAAACGCCACATGAAAAATATGTTATAATGCAGATCCTTGCAATTAGAACCGTTAAAGTTTTTAAAAACTGGTAGACTACAATGATGATGATAGGAACGCAAATTTAAGTGGTTTTATCGTAGAAACACGTGATAAATTTGTCTTAATTTTTAGTTAGAAAGAAATGGAAACCAATGTTGTTATTTACGGTGGTAACGCACAGTTATTACAAACTGATCGCAAGACATACAAATGTGATTAAACTCCAAGTTAGAACGACTTTACACTGAAATGACATTAAGTAAGAATAGACTTTGGTTTAAATTTGGTGACTATGTTATTTTTTGGGGTAAAAAAAAACGCACGCTCCAATTCAGGTTAAAGAACAACTGCCAACCCAACGCAAAAGATGACGATTATATGCCCTCACGGTTTTCATAGGAAGAAAATCACTACCGTAATAATTCCCTGCATTTTGAACTATAAGTTGCGGAATTTTATATGACTCATCGTATTAACAGCAGGTGGTGACGCACAAAAATGAATATCCGTCACTTTTTGCTAAAAGAATGCAAAACGTTCAGATAGTTACGTCCCTTTTTCGGCTTATGCCATTTTTTCTTGAATTACTTTAAACAGAAGGTAAGTATGCTATTCACATTAGTTGGTACTGGGATATATATAAATATGAGCCGTGTCATGACAAAACCAACATAATGGGTTTGCCACCAGCATGGATCCAGACCTTGAAACTTGAAACTTGAAACTTTTTATTTAATTAAACGCCTGTTTCTATTTAACAATATTCAACGGCGTTGTACAGTACATATAAATAATAAGAATAAAATTGTGAATGCATAAGAATATGTGGATCAACATCAAGTGAAATAAAAGCTTTTACATACAATTCCAATTAACATATTTTTAAAAAAATGCAGAGACCATAAAATGATAAAACTAAACTGATTGATATACATGTAGCATGAGATAAGATTATGTACATACATGTAACTTGATTACAAATAGATTAAAAAGAATAAAACATTCATTTACATTGCACATTCATCACACTGTCAGTTATCAGTTATACGTTACTCATGTTTATCTCAATTCAGATTTTAAAATAGTGATTCAAACTTTCTGAAAAAATGTGTTTTAAGATTTTTCTTAAATACATCAACATTCTTGGATTGTTTCAACTCTAATGGCAGCGGATTCCACAATTTTGGACCAATAGTTCCGAAACTTCTGTCACTAAATGTTTTTCTTTTATTGAATGGAATAACGTAGCAGTTCTCAGAGGTTTTAGCTGAACGTAGTCGGGTATTTGGTACTTGTTTGGTTAGGAGTTCAGAAAGGTATTTTGGAGCATGACCGATTGAACAATTGTATACAAAAGTCAAAATTTTATATTCGATTCTAGATTTGATGGGCAGCCAGTGAAGGTCGAACAGTGCGTGCCTTGAACTGTCAAATTTCTTTCGTTGCAGAACTAACTTAGCGCACATGTTTTGAATACGTTGCATTTTTTTCAATTCAAAATTGGATACACCATAAAGAATGACATTGCAATAATCCAAGTGTGACATTACGAGTGCTATAACTAGTATTTCAGCTGCTTCTTTGGTGAGGTATTTTCGGATACGTTTTATTCTAAGATAGTTTAACATTGCTGTACGGCACTTTCGTTTGACATGTTCCTTGAAATTTAGTGTTTGGTCTAGAAATGCGCCTAAATATCTAATGGACTCCTCGGAGTTGATCTTATCTCCGTTAATACAAATGGATTTTAGGTGACACTTTTCGAGTTGTTGAGAACTTCCAAATGTTATGAACTCTGTTTTCGATGAGTTCATCTTGAGTTTATTAGCTTTCATCCAGTTGTTGATATCAATCGCACCATTTTCTAATTCAGCGATTGCAGAAATTTCACTATTTTCTTCAGTCGGTTTAAAACGTTTGGTTGCAGTATGGTCATCAGCGAATCCATACACCGATAATCCAGATGGAATCACGTCAAACAAGGTTCCCGCATACGTTAGGTAGAGCCAAGGCCCTAAACAACTACCCTGGGGGACACTGCACTCTAGTTGCCGTTGAGCTGAGACCGCCGAGTTGACACACACGCGACAGCCCCTAGGACGAAGGTATGAATCAAGCCATTTGAGCACTGAACCGCTCACGCCGTACTGCTTCTGTAGCACGTCGACGAGTATATCATGATCCACAGTGTCGAACGCGGCACTGAGATCAATCGCGATCAGCGCTGTAACTTCTTGTTTTTCCATGGCTGCCAGAAGATCATTAACTAATCGCAGTAGAGCAGATTCACAGGAGTGGTATTTTCTGTAGGCGGATTGATTTGTAGGTAGTAAGTCAGCCAGCCTGCGCATCCGTGCAGTCTGATCAGGATCCATGCTGTTCGCTTACAAACCCTATAACAAGTAGAGAAACTGATAGCGAACAGCATGGATCCTGATCAGACTGCGCGGAGGCGCAGGTTGGTCTGGATCCATGCTGGTCGCAAACGCATTACGTTGGTTTTTGTCATGACACGGCTCATATATATATATATATATATATATATATATATATATATATATATATATATATATATATATATATATATATATATATATATATATATATATATATATATATATATATATATATATATATGTGACAAACTCATTATATTTTCAATTTTAATTTTCATGTATCAATCTGTCACAGGATGAGAAAAATGTACAACCAGACCGCGACCTTTCGTAATACCATTCCGCGGCTTTACCGACCGAGCTATCCAACCACTTACACATTTGCACCTTAAATAATGAAAAGTATATCTACACGCAGCCAATCATTTTTGCTCTTTGGTTATAACATATACGTAGGAGTAAAATAAATCAATAGGAAATAAACAAGACTAAGAGAAATTAAATCCTGGTAAATGAAACGGGAAAACCATTGTCACTGTGTCACATGGTCACTGTTTAAACCGTAAATGCCTGAGGTACAACGTGCCTCATTATTTACCAGGGAACACCGGGATCAAATAACTACAGCTACCTGTATATATAATTTGATCCTTTAGAATATATTCGATCTTTATTTGTCACAAATTTAAATGAATTGATCTGAAGCATCTACCAACAGTTAAAATGTCATTTGGTGCAAGACGAGGCGTACTCTTGTCTTGTAATGTTCCATACCAAAGTGCACCATTTAAGACAAATGAAACCACTATACACTATACACATGTATACAGTGTCGGTATACCACTGTGGTCAGGATTGAAAAACAGAGATAATTGGCTTTATCACATGCTTTTCAAATTATAAATTCACGAGATAATGTTTTGTTCCTAGTTCAGGCATACGCTGATTTGATATATTATGCTTCAAATTTGATATTCAAAAATACTGATAAATGTTATACAGTATTAAGTGTATAAGCAGGGCACAGGAGATATATTACAAATTTAACTCTACACACTACAGGTAAATACAATATGAATATATGAATACATTGTTACATTAAAACCGGCACTTATTTCTAGCAAAGTGAAATATTCCTTTCTGGGTGTTCATGGTTTTTCTAAAAGGCAGACATGTTTTTCAATTGTTGACATATTGGCAAATTATGTAAAGCATGGTGGATTTTAGGTTTACGATGGTAAAGTTCTATATTGGTTGCTTATTTTGTTTAAGTGAGCCGTGTGTCTAAAGTTTATCTAAAGGAGATATTCATGTATTTTGTAAGATTAACATGTAAAGAAATATGAGCGTACGGAAAGGCCATGTTAATCGACACTGATATTGATTCTTACAAAAAAGAGCTTCGAGTGTGTAAGGAGCATTCTGGAAGAGTGTTTTGCTCTTGATCAAAAGATTGATGTCCGTCCCCCTAAAGAAGGTTATTTACTGCAACCGCACAACTTTAATTAGTGAGAAATCTTTGACGTATATTTCTGTATTTGGTACATTGCAATAAAAAAAAGAGATACAGTTTCTCTCAGTCCGCATGTGCATGTTGGGCTATCCACAATAGACCTTCTGGACAGGTCCTCATTCAATGAACTAAATCCTTATCTTAATCTTGTGTGAAGGATTTGGTCTTTACGTGTGTCTGTATTATAGTAAGACGGTGGTATTTTGATATTGAGTTATTTTGGACTTTAATTAACTTACAGTTGGACCAGATCGAAGTGTTTCAGGAATAGAATTCCAGGTGCATATAGTAGAAAGCAGAAATGATTTTGAGTATAAATGTGTTCTGGTTCGAACTGGAGTAAAATCGTCAATATATCTAAGGTTATATGTACTTTGTTGGGTAGGAGTTCGAAGATTTGAAAGATAAGAAGGTGATATATGTTTTTATTTATTAAATTTTATACAATAAGATTAATTTGTGTTTGTTTCTTC
>NW_026863726.1:0-12483 GCF_026571515.1 Ruditapes philippinarum | reverse complement strand
ATAAATAACTTGTATATCGCGCGGCTAAAGATTTGGCGAATATAATACATTTATTCTAAAAAACACTGTTAGTTAAAGCAGCCTGCATAAAGATTCACATATTTTTTATTAAAATTATAAAGGCTTTGATTATTTGTAAAAATAATCTGTTAAGCCAATTATGACATCATGTGTACCACTACATTACGTAACACGAAGTATAATGTTATCACTACACTTCGTTACAGTATTATTTTGTACACTACATAACGTAACACGAAGTATCATGTGTACCACTACATGACGTTACAGTATTATTTTGTACCACTTCATTACGCAACATGTGTACTATTTTATAGCCTAACATAACATATTACGCAAAAGTATTATCTTGACTAGTATGTTACGTAACATTATCATGTATACCACTATATTTATCGACAATATCATGTTGATAATTATTTAACGTAACAATAGCATGTGCTCCACCTAATTACTAAACGGTACCATGTGTACCACGACATAACGTATTAGGTCCATGTATATCACTATATCACCTATTTTATACCATTATTACCACTATATTAAGTAACAGTATCATGTCTATATGATATAATACATAACAATAACTTTTTGTACCACTATGATGCAGGCGTCACACTGTCCCGAAATTGACACCAGATAGGCATACGAATATGAAATTTTTAATTTCGTGCGAAGATAGCCCCGAAATTGGTCGACAGTGTCTCAACAGCCGAAACAAGTACGATTCCTACAGAAGGTCACGCAATCGCATCCGAGCCACACACGATTCATACCGAAGGTCACGCGATCGCATCCGATACACACACGAAGTCACCTCAAAGATGCAATTTTGTACAAAGTAGTTTACCAGCAGGACATGCGAAGGTCATAGGATAGGTACCCGACGTCGTATTTTGAGTACGATGCCTTCGTACGTAGTTACGAAGGCGTCAAGTGACCTTCACATCCGGGTGGTATATAACCCACGGCCAACCGCGGCAAATTTCAGGTGCAGATAGTATTGGGAGCTAATTAAACTACGTTTAAACTTTATTTTGGCTCTTCATATTACTATCAAAAACAATTCTATTCACACAAAAATCTATGATAAAAGTGGTGACTTTGATTATGGTATAGTAAACGGAGACGTACCGCATGCAACATCTGACGGGGTATATGTATCTCAGTAAATTAGATTCGCTAGAGCTTTTAGCAACGTGAAGGATTTTAACAAGCTAAATATTTTCATTACTAGCAAGCCACTCAAACAGGACTACCGCTACTATAAATATGTTAGATATTTATCAAAATTTAACGATCGTAACTTTGATTTAATCTCAAAATTCATTAATGATTCAAAAATGATTTTTAATGGAGATGTTATTTACAAACTTCGCAAGATTTTTGGTCATTGTTGCCTTTACTAAAATTATTAAACGGTTACTAAAAGAGGTTTTGACTCTACTTTTTTTTTTAGATATACCGCATATTTAGTGTTCAACACTTTTAGGTTGGTCCTTTCCTCTGTTGATTACATCTGACGGACCAAGTGGGATACTCTATGATGGACAATTCTTATTGCCTTTTGGGACTGAATTGCCTTAATGTTTGTCTTCTGCATTGCTTCGTCGGGCCCTTGTAGGTGTTTTTGTTTTGTTACTCTGTCTTCCTTTAAATTATTGAGTACTTTTGTTATGGTCATATGGGTATTCCTTTATATGTATCTACATAATCATCTCGGTGTTTTACCTATTTACTTATTTTACCTTTTGAAACCATAACAACTGTTATAAAGTTACTTGGCGGGGATTAATTTTATTTACACCGTCTCGTTTAAAGGAACATGATGGGCTAAGAGTGAGGTTTGGTGCACTATTAACCGGTTTAAACTCCCCAGCAGTGCTTATGCTGCTGACTGGTTCAGGGCGGCGCCCCTCTTTGTTCCTCAAATGCATGTCTTTGTTATTTCATACTGTTTTGGTGACACTTTTCTCGGCATCCCTTGTTGTTTTCTCGTCTACGGTAAGTATTTTCCCTTTTGCCCCTAGTTTTATTTATTTAATAAAACAATCATTTATTTGTTTTCTTTGACTTCCTTGTCGTTTACCATTATTTCGTCTTATGTATCATTTAAGTGATAAGCCTATCCGTTCTCTACCTTGCGCCCTGTCCGATTTTCTGGAGGGTCCTTTTGTGTAACTTGGTTCTTGTTGCTTGGTTGTATGGGGGTTTCGTTCATTAAACGCTGCTTTTCCTTGTTGATCTTGTTTATCATATTTGATAAAACTTTATCATACCACCCAAAGTGGGCCTGTGGGCCTCACTGTGTTTTCTAATGTGTCTTAAAAGTAGCAATGCTTCTGCCTTTTTTTCTCGGTTGACTCATTATCAAAGCATGTAATTCTGCAGGAAATGAACTGAATATAATAATTGTAAATTAATTGCAAATAATGGAAGCTTTTGATGTCTCTGTAGAGATGTGCAAGAGTGACAGATGAGGAAGATGGTCTAGCCGTTTATATGTCCACAATGATAAACATGCAACGTTTTAGCCACTAAAAACTGCTTTCTTCGGCCTCATCGTGGTCCCATCTCTATGACATCGTACCAAAATACGATGGTGACACGACGGTATTGCGGGGGCTTCACGTAGTCGTGTTCCTTTTTTAAGACTATCGGGAATCTTCGTGTTTACTTCGTATTGTCTTCTTTAGGCTAAAAATGTCAGATTACACCGATGATCACACGAAGAAAAGACGATGACTACACGATTTCACAAGATGGCTTCACGACGGCCTTACTAAGGGCAAAATTGACATACGAATTCAACACGAAAATGAACCTTCGCAATGTCTTCGGGCAATTTTTTGGCATGCCAAAGATTTTGGAACCGCTCACGAAGTTGCTGCCGGAGCTTGTAATATTCAGCCGGGGATCATACGATGGCAAAAGATGCCCTCACGAATGGCACGATGTTATTACGATCAGATCCGAATTTGAACATTTCCTTATTCAAGTGTCCATCTGATGCCGAATTCGGGACAGTGTGAAGCCTGCATAAAACGTAACAGTATCATAGTCACCACTATTTAATGTAACAGTACCATGAGTACCACTACATTACATTACAAGTTACAATATTTATTTTGTATCACTATATTACGTAACAGTATCATGTATACCACTACATTACGTAAAAGTAGTATTTTGTACCACTTTATTACGTAACGGTATACTGTTTACCACTATATTACGTTACGGTATCATGTGAACCACTACATAATGTTACATTATCATCTTATCATTACTATGTTTATAATAACATGAAACACTATATTATGCTACAGTGTCAAACGAATCGCTATAATTCGTTATTAAAGTCTATGTACTACTTTGTACAGTCAAAAAAACTAACTCATAAATAATCTTTTCATTCCCAAACACGTATAATTTCCACCGATTGCTGAATACGGCAATTATATGTACGGAAACCATTTAACGGTTATAATTATGATACCTCTAGGTAAAATATTCTGAGAAATAATTCACCATTATAATGCGACCATTATTCACAATAATTCCTGGGATCCAGGATGTGTTTAGGAATAATTTAATGCGTAAACACGTCAACCACAGAAATGTTATAATGCGAACAATAATGCTCGCTTTTATTTCTTTGATAAAATTACAGTATGCTATTTACGAGCATTGAGCCAACAAAATCACATAGAAAAACGTTTAAATATATGCTGCTAGTAAATTTAATCAACAGAAGAAAGGAAAGGGCTTATGTCCGGGCAAAGGGGGTGGGGTGAGGAGGGGTGTCCGTATCATGTGTTAAACAAGAATTTTAATAATTCTATCCTCTTGTCCCTGCGATGGAACATAAAAATATGAATTGAAGTTTGCGAATTCCGACTCTTTCACAAATTCCTATACTCTTACATTGTCAGTAATCGGATTATGATTAAATGTCCTCTGATTAGTGAACTTATCTCAAAGAAACAAAAGTTTACAAGAATAAAATTTTTGTTCTATGAAATACATGTAAATTGATATTTACACTCTTCCCGTGAAACTTTAACTGTATTACGCAAAATAAGACATAATTAAAGATAAGCTATGCTCATTTTTGGGTAAATTACTTTTATTGCAAAAAATATATTGAAATTTAGGAAATGCTGAACATACGGAAGCGTATCAGGGCCTACAGTTGGTGAGATGTTTTGCGCTAAGTCGACTAATTTTTATTCGCATTGATAAGCTGTTTTTGCATTTCTCAATAAAATTTACTGATAAAGATGAGAAGCTTTTAGGCATTGCAACTGATTTTTTCTCGATATGCTTAAAGCTTTTGTCTCTCGAAGAAAAATACTGTCGAAACTTCTTGACTTTCACGACTTTGCTGAAATATTTAGTAAGACGCAAAGACGTTACTCGCATTGACAAATAGCTCACGTAATTCAACAAAGTTTTTTTTTGCAATGATTAAAAACTTGTACTTATTACGTATTTAATCATAACGTATTCATGGAATGTTTTATGTATTACGTATTAATCATAACGTCTTCATGGAATGTTTCTGGTCAAAACCAGAAGAACCAAGTTGACATGACGTGAAACTTTTAGATAAGTGGAGGCACTGATAAGCTTCCTACGGAAGCTTCAAAGGGTCACCTCTTACGCGATCTTTTGTGAGAAGATTATGCAAGTGGAAAAAATAAGGCGCAAAGGCATGATATTATCAGTATTTTCGCCAAAAATAATTCGAATAAACGAGAAAATTTTAGCTAATTGGCCAAATTTTTTGTTGCAAAAAACAGAAACATTGCACATGACGAGTAATATTTTGACGAGAAATCAATAAAAGGTCTTTTTCGAAAAACATGTAAACGCAATACGTGATACATTTCACTTTATCGAAAAAAAATATGACGCAATACCTAATACATTACACCTTGTCGCAAAAACTTTTGATGCATTACCCTTAAACATTTAATTTGATGAAAAAAACATTTTGCGCAATTCCTAAAGTGTAGTGCGCTTTTCGTTATATTTTTGTCGAGAAATGTTATATATTAACATATATACACAGCAGCGGGAATCTTGCACGACCGTAGGGAGGGCTATATTATCAGTGTAAGATTTATCATACACGATAAATAACTCTTTTATTAAATACTTACTTCAAAATTGTATGCTGAGTTAAAAATAAAACCTTCATTGTTGAAATATTTCTAAAAATGGCTTTTAATAATGTAAATGTCTGGTTTGATTCAATATCCAGCCAACATGACATTAAAGTTATTATGATGATGGCGTGAACGCCAACGCGCACATTTGATAACAACGTCCATGTGTGAGTTGTGTGTAATGTCTCTGGCTAACACAACGGATATAACTTGATTACACACCATATATTATTAGTTATAAAGAATGTTGACAGTTTATATGGCCCAATTTAAACGGTTGTTTGTAAATATAACCCGGTGAGGGTTATGTTGCAAACAACCGTTTATATTCGGCAATATAACATGTCAACAATCTTTATAACTAATTTATAATACTGCAAACTTCCTTTTTTAGAGAGAAAAGTACATTAAAAGCAGCCGTGTATATGAAACTATATAAACGTCACGATTATCCAATGAAAAGCGACGTTACAAACGTGCAGTATTATAACGAATCAAATATTGCATATTGTGACAATCAGAAGTCAACTGGACTTTTTGAAGGCATGAAATAATAATTGTTAATGCCCACGAAGAAATGCATATTTAAATTGACCTTCCTGTCCGTCGAAAGGGAATCTTAATGGCTAAAAATATAAGAAATTTGAAATCATTAATAATAACCACAAAGCCTTTGTTTATAATCTGGCTGCCTAATTTCTTGATTTCTGGTTACATACATAAAGCATTATGTTTTCTTGATCAATATTAGTTTAAGTATTGATTATCTTATAAATTGTTTACGAAATTTTCATATCATTACATATCTACATGTAGTTCACATTAAAGAAAATACATGTATTACCAAAGCCATTATTTTTGTTACATCCCTTTACTGATTTAACTGTACATAGTTCGTACAAAATATAAAACTTGGTGATTTTCAGACTATTTTTTTGTCATTTTTTGTCATGATCATTTTCTATTTATTTGTCTACTTTGCCTTTTTTCAAAATAAAATCAAAGGTATTACTGGACTTTAATTTAACCGGGTAAAACTTGTTTGAAACTTTACTTTGGTGAATACCCAAAATATAAATTACTATTCAAAATTACTGTGAGTCTGTAAAGACTTTTAATACTAGATTTTTTTTTAAAAATCAGTTTCACGGAGCTAGTAATCAGTATATTGCTTTTAGTATTTGTGTCCAACTACTTGCCCCTCACCTTTGGGTTCGAATCCCGCAAGATATTCAATATTCTTTTATATGAGGAAGATACTCTAACTAATTTACCGAACGTCACTGGTTTTATTCAGGTTCCCGTTCGTGCCTGAAATTCTTTCTTCACCACCAGTAAGACTGAAAAATCACAATTTATGTTCCTGACGTAAAATCCGACAAAAATCTATTTGTATCAGACTGCTTATTTTGTATATATTGTTGTAAGTACTAGCGTCATACAATTAGATATTAACTTGGCTATTTTTAGGTTATACACATTAAATTTTATTTTAGTTCTGTCGTTTTAAAAGCTCGATGCGTGATTTGACACTGGAACTGAAAACCAACCAGTGCTAAGCAATGATTGTAAAATTATTTGCTAACAGTAAAAACGACTTGCCACTGACTAGGTTTGAACCAACGCGGCCAGCAATCGTTAGATTACTAGTTTTACGAGTTAATCACTGTACCATACCACATCTAACTTGATTATTTTAAATGAAGTCTCAGTAATAATCTTATTACGCACATTCAATGTGTTCGTTGCGATAAAGACCCAATAAAATAATCAATAATTATAATTCGGTCATCTACAGTACATAATCGCGTGTGTGTACGTGTGTGTGCGTTTATGTATAATTGTGTTTGTTTTAATTACCTTTGTCACCGGCGAAAAACATGAGATCACTTACATTTCCTTTTTGCAGGCCTTATCATTTTGCCACGGCTAGCCGCTATTCATACTGAATAACGCTTTAGAATATGAACTAAAAGTCCGGGACCATCTACATTCTTGCCCATGCTTGAACTCCACCTAAATACCTTATGACCAAATGGCTAAAAAATGATATCAATGTCATTCATTATAGATGTTTATGATTTATGAACTTCAATTTTTCCAAATAGTGTTTAATATAAAATATTTGATTAAGATTTGCTACGCAATATACACTAGTTCATATACATGTACACTAGTTTACCTACGTCTGGCATATCATGTTACCTGCCACGCGAGGAATTAATTACCGCGATACCATGCGATACCTTGAGCTTTTTTTCTAAAACACAATCATCCCTTCAGACTACATACCGGCAAAGTCTCGCAGAAATGGGATGCATAATATAACCAGTGGAGATCTTCTATCTACATGTACTTTAGTTAGAACTTTTTTTAAACTTTTGAAAACAAGGATTTTTTACATTAAACTAATACTGGAATCCATGCTTAAACCACTGAAAATGCGATTGAATTTGTTTGTGTTGAATTAACGTGCAACAATTTCCTATTACATCTCTATTACATCGCTTGTTTCCATTTTTAAAAAATACGAACCAAAGTAATTAGAATCATATAATATTATTATTAACATCTGAGTATAATCATCAGCCTGTCACGTTAGAGCAATAAGTAAAGTGTCTGGCATTCTCCTTCGCTTTTTCCTAGATGATTTAAGTGAAGTTCAAAAACACATTAAACTGGTGATAAAACGCATTTGTATTATTTTTATTTAGCAACCCAGATGTGGGTTCAAGCTAGAAAATTGTCCCAGAAAGATTCAATTAAAATTTAGATTAGTATTTTTATACTGCGTGTCAGCCTTTCATCTACAAAACATGTTTTCATAGACTTGTATTATAGGTATTATACTATCTAGGTATCACAATTGGGTTAGTTTTATAATTTCATTGATGTTAACAAATCTGATTAGCTTTTCGCTCTTCTGTTTTTTTCTTTCATGGCAGTACAAAATTAATTCTATTAATTGACCCAGTTTAAATATCTTTGCATGACCAGATTTAATATTGATTTTGAACTTCACCTAAATCATATAACGGACGCCACCAATATCCCGCGTCCAGTCCGATTTGTGGGTCAACAGAACACTGCTGAGCCGATTTTTCATACCAAATTTCTACAGGTATGTTCTTGCTAATAATTCTTGTTCAAATTTGCTCAAAGAATGATTGAACTTTACTATTGCAGACTCCTGATTACCATGGCAACCACTAGCATAAAATCTTAAAACCTACAACCAGAAGATCTGGAGCTTAGATATTTGATATGTCGCATTGTCTGGTAGACCTCTACGAAGCTTGTTCCATTCATGTCTCTGAGAGTCAAATGAGTCCCACAAAGGGGTCGCTTAATTTTGACATAGAGTTATTAAGGGAAAATTAAAAACTACAGAACCAAAAGAGCTGCAGTTTAGATTTCTTATATGTAGCACTGTCAGGTAGACCTCTACCAAGTTTGTTCAAATCATGACCCCTGGGGTTAAAGGGCCCTCACATGGGGTCACTTACTAAGTTTATAGACTTATACAGGACAAACGTCAAGTATTTTCTTTTCCAGAACAAGAGGACCAGGGTGTAGCACTTTCTAGCTGACGTCTATTTTACATTTGTTCAAAACATGATCCTTTTGGTCAAACTGACCACACCCGAGAGACACATATGTTTCCGATATGAATTTTAATCAAACATTGTCCACTTCTTCACCAAAGGAGCTACAGCTAAGATATTTGATAAGAGTATTATTGCAAAGTAAATATCTGTTAAGATTGTTCACATCATGGCCCGATGGGCAAAAATGACCACCACCACAGACGCTTCTTTTCTTGAAACTTTAAACTTTGTCTAATTCTTGTTACACCCTCTACTCCCCTAGACTAAATATTGCTAACAACATCACTATGGACAAAATGGTGACCTTTTAATACTAACCCGGTCATGTCAGCATTTCAAATTTTACAAATATCTTGTGTATCTTAATTTAAATTTATATTTTTAGTCCAACTTGATACAAAAACAAATCTTAAATGATGACCTTTCTATTAGGGATTATATAATCTGGTATTGGGCCCCTTTATTGTTGTATCAGCCAGGGTTGGCGATTCAGGGCCATATGGCCCCTCTTGTTATTTCCCTTTTTTATTCTTCACAAGGTCCTCATTTAAACCCTCGTTAAGTCAAATTGGGATGTTTTTTGGTAAGAGACAGCTTTTGTCTCAAAAAAAGGAAAAAAATTCGTTCTAGTTTCAATTAAAATCATTTACAGTGTTTTTTAAAAGGGTATTGAAAAATTTCGGTTTTTCTAAAATCAGTCCAAACTATCTGATCGTTGTCAAAAAAATTAAAAAACAGTATGGTCAAAGTTAAATAATTTTGTCTTTAGTCTTCCATTATATTGTTTTTATGGTACAATTACTTTTCGGGCAGACCTTTAAAACCAGAAGAGCCAGAAATATTGTACCATGTGGCATTGGACAGACCAACGGAATTCCATTCTTTTTGCCATGTTTAGTTTAATTTTTTTCGGCAATGGTGTTCGTGACAGGTCAGCAACACAGCGCTTGTGGTTTGGAGCTCAAAAAAACGCCTTTAAAATCCCAAATAAAAATGGCCATAATTTGTCAATCCCAGGACATGTACTGATCAATATATATCAAAAAATCTTAATATATGCCCGTTTTGAAAAAAATCATATTTTCAAATCTATTATAATACACAAGATAAAATGTTCGCCGGAAAAATCCGCACCCTACCGTCATAATCACATGTATTTTAATCCATTTCCAATATTATCACATAATCTTTGGTCATCGACCAAGATGATATAAATTCTTCCGATGAAGGGTCAATTTTTAAACTTCAACGGTAATATAACCAACGCAACAGCGAAATAAACATCAAATATTTCGCCCCCTGGCCGTTTTTTTCAACGACAAAATTTCGATAAATTTCATGGACCAGACGGCTATGAACGAAGCTATCCGATTATGTGGCCCCACTTTGCCGTGTGCAAAATGCGCAGCGCTTTTAAGTTTGGGAACCACATAATCGGATAGCTTTCGTTCATAGCCGTTGGTCCATTGGGAATTTATCGAAAGTTTTTGTTCGTTGAAAAAAAACGGCGAAGGAAATATTGATGTTTATTTCGGCTGTTGCGTTGTTTTATATTACCTGTTGAAGTTTTAAAATTTTGACATCTCGTGAAGAATTTATCTTTGTGTCGATGGACCAAAGGGGATTATTGTGTAAACTATTGGGAAATGGATTAAAATACCATGGTGATTATGACGGTAGGGGTGGGATTTTTCCGGCGAACATTTTTTATTTGTGTTTATTTATAGATGTTGAAATTTTGATTTTTTTCCCAAACCCGGCATCATTTAGACATTTTTTTGATTAGATATGATCAGTACATTGTCTGGGGATTGAAAATATGCATTTTATTTGGGATTTTTTAAAGGCGTTTTGAGCTCAACACACAAGCGTTCTGTTGGTCTCAGCAACGGTTGTTTAAACCCTCATTTGCAATAAGAAATGTTTTTGAAAATTGTGTTTATGTTGTTCTATGTTAAACTATAAGTTTGGGGCCCAAACCTAAAATCAGCTTAAACGTCTAATACCTTTTTTAATTCTTAAAAAAGGTTGCGATACTCCTTACGTTTAGTATGCTAGGCTGCTGTGCTGCAAAACTGGTAACTGTATGGCTGCTTCTCACGCACATATGCATCAATTAGACAACAAAACATTATAACAAGCTGGTTTAAAAGGGTCAATCATAGGTCAAGGTCAGATTTATAATAATCCATGTGAAGGTGGTCTCATACGACTTGTGTTCAAGAATAAATCAAATCAATCTATAAATAAAACTATGTCCGATATAGGACAATTAAAAAAATGACCCTGATGATCAATGTCATTTAGGTGTCAATGTCATATTTATATTTCTCTATTTAAGGGTGGTCTCCTTATATATACACTATCAAGGCAAATGTAGGTTTACATAATCAGATATTAAGTGCATATTTATTATACTATTATATTTGAATACAATAAAAATAATGCAGGTTGGTGCCAATTAAAAGTATCTGTTACCGCACATTATAAAGAAAATGTGCGCAAGCCTTATAAAAGAATAAAGAGTTTTTACTTCATATGACCTGCGTGTTCATTCTGTCAGTTTTGATTGCAACTCGATATCTTCATTTCTATACATTTTGTTTTCATCTTAAAAATTAAAAATTATGTTTTGTACGTGAAAATTAACTGAAATTCATTGTTGTTTAAATTTTAAAAATAAAATTTCGAAAGATTTTTGTGTGATAGAGGATATATTTGAGATTGTTGTGTCCGAGCGTAAATTTAATCCACCGATAAAGAAAGTAATAGCCATTTTAAATCAATTTTGAAATTTTAATACTGAAGGACAATGTCATTTAGAAATCAAGTTCATCTTCATAATAATCTTTTTAAAGTTTCTGCCCAGAAGAATATTGTGTCCAAATATGAAATCAATAGCTTCCGTAATAGAAAAGAATTGAACCAACGTTAAAATTTTCGGACGGCAACGGCAATCTATGATAATAGCTCGATCTTTTTTATTCTAAAAAGTCGATCTGAAAAATGGTTCTGTACAATAAAAACTGTCATAAAATAACAAAATAGAATTTACACAGTTTTAAATTTGAAGTGATTTTTTGTAGATAGATCTGTCAGAAATGTAGCGACCCTTTGTTGTTTTTATGCTCCCGATGGGGGGCATACAGATTTTGAACTATCCGTCCTTCAGTGTCAGTCAGTAAGTCCGAGATAACAAATCGATTGTTAAACGACTAGGAGGACAATATGCATTAGTAAATTCTTTTTTACCCTTTTCATTCCGCAATGCTTTATTTGGCTTCTTTTCTTTTATATGCCTTAAAGAACAATAATAAAAACACTCCTTCCGAAAACTTTAACATTGGCCAATACTTCTTTTTTAGTGCACGGATTTACTTCATATTTGGACAAAATACTCCAATTGACAAAACCTTCCTGCTGACTTATAATTTTGTGGCATTTTCCCCTGACTGACCCTACACTTGGAGGTTATCTCAAAAACCTTACAGTGCTCATAACTTCCTTATAAGGGCATGCACTTACCTTACTGCACACATTGACCGTTTGGACAAGGTCTTTCCTGCTATAATTATTTGACCTTGAATACTGAATGACCTTGTACTTGAAGATTTCAAATTCTTTGTACTCTAACATTGCCCTATATTTGTTATAAATGATGGAATTTAACTTTCATATTA
>NW_026863725.1:0-49263 GCF_026571515.1 Ruditapes philippinarum | reverse complement strand
AATTTGTGTATGAAATGAAATATATGAATAAGAAACTGTTGGGTCATTACGTTATTATATACATGTAAACATATAAATAGTTGGGTCATAAAGACCCAGATACGAGGTCTGGTGTAAAATGTTACAATGTGCGATATATAGTTTTTGCATTTAGTTATCGTGAATCTGAAGCTATATATAGTATAAGGGGAGTAACCTTTAAAAACTACACCATCTCGTTTGTCTCTAGAGTTACTGGAAATGGGTGGACCCAATAAGTAGTGATGCCACTTGGACCCACTATTTCATCAAGTTTGAGTATATATATATATATATATATATATATATATATATACATGTGTGTACAACAACGAATCATTTATATGAGCTAATAAAAACACAATTTGAAATTATTCAGGTAAATTACCAAGGGCAAAAGATGATAACAATAGTCTTGGAATACAATCAAGCAATGTTTGGGTATAACATTACTCGTCTTGATTTAAAGACATTTTGTCACTAATTGTAGAATAACAGGACATTTGAAAAATCTGAAATTTTGCAAATTTAGTATTGGTTCAAACTTAGATAAATATCATAAATATAAGTCTAGTTAACATTTTGTCAACACAACTCAGTGAAGTCCATTAGCATTTGAACATCAAAGATGTATGTATGGTTGATTGGAACACAAAGTAGTGACAAGAATTGACCTTCGTGGGATTTCCACGCAGCGCTTCAATTTCAAACTCGGGCATAAAGTAGTTCAATAGACTTCAATAAAGATATTTTAATGTTGATACTTAAACAGATACATGTAACTTTTGCGAATGCGAGTTCAGTTTTTTCTTTTTTTTTAAACTATGTTGCATCTTCCATTAATAGGTTATCAAAAAATGAATAAAGCTTAAACCTGCCTCATATTATCCATCTTTCATTTCTCAGATTTTATATAACAAATGCATATATATACATGTTACATTATTGATCATCTGTTTTAAATTTTTATACTTTAATCCGAAAACAACAAATGGTCCTCGGCATTTAGTTCAAAAATCAAAATAACGTATTCGTAGTGACAGGTTATGTTGTTTTGCTACTTTCGTAAACAAAAGCTTTAACAATGATAATGGAACAAATTGTAAAGTATAAAAGGTTTGACTTTTTTAATTTCCTGTGCAAAGCATATAAATAAGTTCTCTGAATCAGTTCAAACGTCTTAAATCTTTTATGAAACCTTGTAAAACAACTTGATTTTATCACTGTTTCTATAGGTCTTCATTAACGGGGATTGTGATTGGTTGGAACAATGTGATGACGCATTTGATCACTTAATACTCAGATATAACATGTCAAATACATATATTAAATGAACGCTCCATTTTTAACTAGGAGCGACTAAGCCAAATAATACTAACAACAACAATATTAAAACTTCTCTTTAAACTAGTTTTCATTTTCCAGTTTGTAACCAAGTAAACAATCTTTCTAATTAAACCTTCTTTAATGAAACGCTGTTAATCAAAATAACAAAACAACCAAATATATATCCTTAGCTAGACATTGCATTTATTTACCAATTGTTTGGGACCTATTTTTAGTTTTTAATATTTTGTGAACTTTCGTATTACATATTTCACCACACTGAAATCAATTCGGATGTATCAATTGTAATCCGATCAAAACAAAAAACCTTCCAAATTTATATTCTTTAAAACTTAGAATATAAAGTATTTAACAATGGGATCGATTAATATGCATAAACATTTGCTTCAGTCTTCTATATGCCGCCAGCTAACATGTTACTGTAACTCATCCAATTAAGCTTAACTAGGCGTCTCATGTCTCGCATGGAACCTTTATTATTCCGCTTCATTTCCGTCGTTGTTTCCTTTGGACTTGATTTGTGGTAATTGTGATTGATTTAAGACGGAACTATTTTTCACATAATGTCGAACGAATATTGCTAACTAGATGAAATGCTTCCCTTTAAGTTAAAACTATTTTGTCAGAGAAAACAATTACAAACAATGACGCATCTTTTTTGTTTACATTTGTATATTTTGTGTTTATATTCGGGAATAGTATTGCAATATGTTTGTTCTTTGACATTTTATATAGATATGTTAACTTTAAACAGTTAAAATGTTTATATTAGAGCAAGATTGTAAATATTGATTCATTTCGAGAAAAAAATCAGAATCAAAGCTAGATATAAGATCTCGTAATTATATTTTTATATTGAAACACTGAGATTAGGAACTGTTCATGATTTTTCTGAATCTGCGAGGAAGTGATTAACATAAAAAACTTTTAAAAAAAACTTGAGTTGGTTATTTCACTTATTTATATATTGCATACATTTTCACAACTCTTTATATACACCAACTAAACTAGAAGTTACATCATTTGCTATTCTTAGTCACTATTATATATATCAAGTAATAAATGACCTACACATGTGACAATTATCGCAGACTTGATAATCTTGTTTGTCATACTTTATACAATGATTTTCATCTGGACATCAAACTTGCTCCATTTGGTGCTGGACAAAGTATTAAATTGCTTATTAGTGAAACTGTAACATATGCTACAATTGTGTTGCCATAACCCAAATATATCTGTCATACATATCTCAAACCGTTTGATTCTAAAACTGCATCTTAATCTATTGAAGGAAAATAGCGGATGACCATTTCTTTTCTGTTTTCAATAACGGATGAAAATTGACATTTCCCCTAAGACAAGAATTCACACATTTATAACACACGATTATAATGTTACCTTTACTGTCGGATTTTTGTAATGGACTTGCCTGGTTTCATGAATTGGAACAGTCCATTCCAAGTTTGAAAAATTCAAAAACAAAATACAAAGGTGACCTGCCAACACGATATATTCATTAGTACAGGCTCTCTACTGACGGCAGATGTAGAATTGCTAAGCCATGGCCACCATTTAATGTTAACTTCTGAAGAATATTACATTATTCCTTAGTTTGGTGGAGAATAGAGAGTATCGAATAAGTGTAGGTCCAATACTGATTTTATTGAACGAGCTGAAAAATATTATATGATGCGAACCTCTGTTGATAAGAAAGGCTACTTAGGTAATTTACAAACGGCAACTAAATATGACGGCAGAAGTCAAGACACTTAATATGTTGTATAAAATGTTCAAGATTTCATCTATTTCATATAATATATTGCAGCCATGCATACTTTTGTATATCTAGAATGGCTCGTTTTTAAGTTTTGATTTTTACTCATGTTCAAAAACAAGCATATTGACTTATTTACATACCAGTTTGACATATGCTTTTATACAATTGACCGCTGTGAATTTTCTTTGTGTGCAGTCACAAAACCGGTTGCCCTATATTTCCATTAATTGAACTGCTTATATAATGAGACCTGGTTCAGCAATATGAATAAAAAATCAAAATTATTACTGTGAATTTTGCTGATACATTGAGTAAAATTTTTTTGAGAAAACTGAATTTTACAAGCAATCTAACATTGTTTTATACAGTCATTTTCGCCTGTGATAAATAACAAATACCATAATGTAGTTTCGCGGTAAGGGAAATAAACTAGGATACTTAAGTCTCGGTGTTCGAGAAGTTGTATTTGTTTACGATTAATCGGATTATATAGTTTAACTCCGTGAAAGCTGTTGAAAATGTAAATAATAATTTTAATAAACAAATACAGTACAGAAATTTATAAATCTTAAATTAAATGCAATGTCTTTTACTTATTATAATCTAATTCAAGGTACATTGTAATTGGTAAGAAAACTTGTTAACGTTCAATTGATTAAACTTACTTATCAGACTGGATATATATACTATCAGGCAATTGGTATAAACCTTGTGTTCGTGTTTTCCTGCATGCTTTAAACCATTGTGCTTTAATTTACTTTCATTTGTACAATTGACATGTATATAATCAATATTTGGGAAATAAAAATAAAGTAATTTAAAATAACTACAAAAAGTTCATTAGTGTTATTTTGACATAGTTTATGTATGACATTTCATATCAATCTATAAGCAATTGACAATGGATCTTGATTAATAGATAATTCTGGTGGAGTAATTTCAAACAGCTTCAGCCATAAAGCATGTAATAAAACATTTGTTTGATGGTTATTTCGTGACATATTGTGATTACATTTAACAAAACTGCAATTATTTCTGGTACATCTTATTTCAAACATACACATGGGAATATCAAGACGAATAAATTTGAGGATGCGTCCAATTTGCTTATCTACACATCATTATGCTTAATTTACTGAATACAAACTGGATTATTGCTGCATTGAAACCTGGAATAAGTTTTAATGATTATTCTTATCGGACAAATGACTACATACTTTTACATTAATTTAGAAGCTTTCTATCCTTTCATATTTTTCAACGCTTTTAATACGAGTATAGAACATTTATAAATGATTGTTTACTTAACAATTATATATGACTAGAAGATAGACTCAGAAATCCATACAAATACGTTAGAGATTCAACCCTCGACTTATATAATATTATTTTCAAACAAATAAATATGTATATTATCAGAAAGTTATTTAGTGTTGATTGAAATGTATATTCCTAATGTCTAAAAAAATTGTATTTAATGAATACAAACGAAACGTAATTTTGATTTAATGCACGTTAAAATAATGCCAGTTTAATCAGGCCTAATATCAGAGTTTGAGGCAGAAATTGAGATTCGTACCTAAAATTGAAATATGTCATTGAAAAATGAATGAACAGTTGCAATTAAGTATCACCGACAAATATGTTAATTTCAACGACATGGTTCACGCATTGATGACAAGACATGTTGCACAAGGTTTATTTAGACATCTATGATTATTATTAAAGTGTTTAATTAAAAAAAACCAAATTGGCAATCACTATAATCGATACAATGTAATTTTTTATAGCATCACCTTATATTGAAACAAAGAGCTTGGTCCTTAATAAACGCAGTCCATTGGAAAATAGGTTTGAGTGGATTCCTGTTTTAACACCGGCATTTTGAAACAAAGATTCATATATGAAATATAATATAAGGTCAGTTTATAATACGTCGACGTTACATAAAGTAACATTATTATACACTTGCACTGTTTATATCTCTTTAGTTGTTTTTTTTTTCTCACAATATAAAACTTGTATTACTGCATTAAAAAGATAGTAATATACCTTGCGTAATATAATATGATACAATAATGAATTTTGAAACTTCAATACATAAATTTCTTATTATCGGCGAGAGATTTTAAAACCATTTTGATTCCTTTTCAGTTTACGAATTCTGATAATTAGAACATCATCTGAAATGATAAATTCTAAGATTGATTTGCCTTCCATTCAAAAACTATATTAAACTTATAATTAAAAATGGAAATGAAGTCATAAGAAATAAACTTAATTCCAAAAAGTTTTCCCCAACATTTATTTCTCAAACCGGTGCTCTAATGATGTAATTTGTCCATATTAACCGGGAGGATGATTTTTTATGATACAAAATAACAGCACAATCTTAATGACTTATAGCAATTTTCAGAGAAAAATTATGCAGATGAATTTTTGAATACTCAAATCTAAATCTTTATTTTGTAATTGCTGAATCAAAAATGAAGATACACAGAATGACATTTTCGTGGGATTTTAAAGGCTATACATATACTAAACTAGGAAATAAATGCTATAGAATAAGTCAGTCTTCGAATGCTCTTTTTCCTGGAAAGAAAACCTGCCAAAACAGGTTTGCATTTTAATTGTACAGGAAAGGAACTAAGAATTCATCCACAATTAAGACCCGGAATAGGAAAGTCACTCATTGATAACAACTAATTCAATGTAAATTGAGGTCTAAAGCCTGAGAAGTTAAAAATAACAATTATATATATATGTTACTACATTTGCATTTACATTTAACTTGATATCCACATTTTATTTATCCGTTGGTGATATCGCTCAATTCTTGTCCATTTTTGGTAATATTTATGTTTCAAGTTCTGATTTTAACAAACATATTATAGTAAGTAATTATGAAAGAAGAGAATTTGCAAAACATATTAATTATCGTACCTAATCATATTGATATATTCTGTATAGATGTCATTCCTTATTTATCTATGTGTATCATTTAATCTCAAATAATACTTTAAATTCTGCTGTTATGATTTTGTAATCGTTTCAATCGTAGCATTATACATAGGAAAGAATAGTTGTTTGTTGCTTGACCAGTTATAAAAATATTTATAAATAAATTAAAAATGATCACCCTCTAATTGTTTCTTAAGCGCCCATCTTATTTGCACCAGGCTCTGAGAATCACCTTTCATTACATTTTATTTGTCTTAAGTCTTACGATCAATGGTAGTTGTATTCATTTATATATTTCATATGAATTGCTTCTGTTATAATACTTTCATAAGCATTTCAGTCAACTAACGAGAATTGTCATACCTTACTAAATGTTTTGAAGCAAACTTATCAAGCACATATACAAATATTGTGCTTTTGTGAAAAATAATCCCCTCTGCTGAATTAAGAAAACCGAATTGCTTAATCTTTATTAACATAATATAAGGTTCTACATTTAAATTGCAAAATAACGTTTCCCTCCGGAGTCAGAATTACATGCGAAAGTATCTTTCTCCAAGTGGTTCTATATAGGTATATAGATACATATATCCTTGAAATTCACTTTTATTCAATGTAATTGGTTATACACACAAATGTAAATGAATTCCATTCGTGTAGAGATAGACGACTTCATTTGCATTCATTAACAGATATACAATCCAGAACGGAAACATTATGTGATTGATGGATTTGACAGAAAGGTGTGATATTTGAATATCGTATCCGCTTATTTGTTGCATTAAGTCAATTAAAGTCAGAATGTCACAATATATCTGACAATTTATTTCTAATGCATGTGGCTCTTGAATATCTAAATAGTTTCCGAATACATATTTGCAAATGGTGGATCTTTCAATAACTGACATTTTCTGAGTAAGAGGTGTTGCAATTACTCACATTGGTACAAACAATATTAATATCATGAAAGTTACACCACTTTTATAATAATACAAATATATCTCAAAATACTACCTCAGTCAGCAATAAATATTATGTTGATTACAATTCTTGCACAAACATCAGAAATATCTGACAGGTTTGTTGTATGTCAATGACGTAAACTTCATACGTTCATACGTTTTAACATATGGCACATTTAATTCAGCACTTATTTGATGCTTTTGTTGTGACATATTGAGATTACGATTTTACAAAACTGCAATAACTTCACAGACATTTTCAATTGCAAGATTGCTCACGAGAGTAGCAATATACATTTCTCTGCTTATTTATAAATTATTGTTTGAATATAATTAACTTGTTTTGTAATTTTATTTCTAATAAATCGGTTAATGAGAATCATCTGACAATGTTTTAAAGCAGAATTGAACTGATTTCATCTTACTATTTCTTTTCTTACTATTACTGATATACTGATTAACATAATGCATAAATACCACACCCATCAAATTCCGTTCAAGTTTCATTCTTTTACTTAACGATATAAATTGCAAATACAAGGTCAGAGAAAGCCATTTAAATGAGGTTTCATATTAAGATCCGTTACGTTTTAAGCATACGATGTAAAAAACAGTTTTAGACAAAATATGATAATGTTTTTAAAAATGGGGTAAATATTTGAGCAACATTTGAAAGACTATATGACTTTTAGTTGAAACAAACAACGTTGTCAGTATCTGAAACAAGATATATCCCAAGGTGAATGCTTTTCCTCTCTAGGGCAGCTCATACATTCCTTCCTTCACCTTATTTTAAAAATAATAAAAAGAAAATTTCAAGATGGTTTCGCCATTGAATGACAAAAAAAACGGCACCGAGCAGAAATGTTGTTTAAACAGTTTCAAAATTACAAGGTAAGGTCACTGGTGATATGATATGACTAGAAGCACAACATTTCTGGCAGTTTAGCAATACCTCAGTTTTAATATATTTTTCCATTCTCCCCTGCATAAAATTAGCAATGTTACTTTACCCGCTTAAAAAAAACATTCGCATATAAATATTCATTTTTTTTTTGCAAGTTAATACCAAGAAAATAACCCTATATCAAATATAACATAAGTTTCATCATCTAACCGTGGCTATTCTACAGATATGTTCAAACTGAAATGATGCGCAGTTAGGGACATTTTTACGAAAGCAATTAGCGAACAGACACAGGAATGACTGTACGTTTTACAGTACAAATTTTAATAAGAAAAATAACACAATAAAAAAGAGTTGAACAACTTTTTAAGGAAAACTAACCTTATAATTTACAAAATAACGGCAAATGTTATTGAAAATCGTTTAACAGAAATGAAGTTTGCTTCTAAATTGAGGGTGAAATTAAACTAAAATGACATACATAAATAATGCTTAAATGAACATTAGAAAAACATGATTTACTTTAAATTTTCAGTTTTCGGATAAAACAAAAATCGAAACAGTCTAGTGTGTGCGTCATGACATTAATTTACTTTTTTTTATTCTTTCCTAGAGACGAATGAGCCTCCAATTATTTGTAAGGAGTAAGTGTTAGCAAATAAATTTCAGCCTTAACACAATCTGTTTTAAAAATCAATTGTACTACCAATTATGTAAATGTTAAGGAAAATTAGATTTCAGTAACATATATGTATCGTAATGAGGGCTTATCTGATTTACTTGGTTTCATATAATTGTCTCTCCTGTTCAGATTACGTCCCACCAATCTCTCTTTGAAAGGAAAAGAAAGCTACTTTTCATCGAGTAAATTCCTAGACAAATTCCTAGACAATCTAGTGAGAAAATATACAATAAAATGTCTGGTCGGATGTAGTTACAATAAATCATAATAAGTTTTAGGAAGTGTATGTCGAAACAGTCCCGGATATTATCACTAAATTTAAAAGACGTTTGTATCATACATGACATAAGACGACTGAATTATAGAAATTGCATAAAATTTTAGTACGCAGTAAAGTACATTGTTTAAGAGAACGTATCATTAAATTTCAATATCATTTAAAATCAATGAAAACTGAAAAAAAATCTAATAATTAAAATTATGCGCCCCATTTGCTTTCACCTTTCACTTGATGTCTTTTGGTGTGTCGTTGCTTAACGATACGCGTCGTATTTGCATCAATATGTTGATCTTTAGTGTCATGTCTAAAATCCTGATGTCGTACTTGCTTCTACAGTACATATATACTAAAATTGGAACGAAAAAAGAAGTTTTCCCTTATTATCAATGACATCTTATATGTATGAAGTTGAAATCAATAAGACAAATTTCAGAACTTTAGTTTAAACATACTTATTTCCCGAATATAAACTTATACATATATACATATAAAATACAAATCAAACATTTTTATTTAAGAAAAGAATTAGAACGAAAGACTAAGTCTTATAAAATTCTTGTCATTTTTAGTGTATTTTTTAAAATATGGAATATGGATTCATAAATTTACATGTCATCCTTGCGCAAAGGGCATGCTTAACACGAATCAGATTCTTCTCCTTCATAAGTCTTAAGAAAACTTATAATCTAAACAAAACTTTATTCTGAAATTTTGACACTTTGAAAACGTCTTTTCTATTTACGTACTCAATACTTTAAAAGTGTATGTGTTTAGGCGCCTTCAAACAACAAATTGCCTTTTTTCTACTGTTTTTGTCGGATAAGTCTAATCATGTTTCAGTTAATTGAAGTAGTATCTGTAAATGACAATAAAGACTTACTTTAAAGATTTATTTAGTAAAAGCCTTAAGTGATTGATGTAACATATCCACGTACATTGCTTTAAATTGGTCTCATTTATATTGTCAGGGAGTAACATTGATTCAGCAACTTTTCGTCAAGGAAGAATTCCAGTCAAAGAAGAAGACGAATGCCTATTAAATTTGCAGTCTGCGATGTTCATGTAATTTTGATGCTTCTGAGAGATCACTTATTTCCTGATTTATACATCACAATAGCATATGTTATGTGCGTGTGGCAGCTGTAAAATTTCACGCGTACTTCACGTCAGTGTTGTTATATTTTGCTTATGCTTCGGGATCATTAATTCCAACATTTTTAAGTTTTGAAAATTAAGTACCGCTTAAGCCGTGCTCTGGGTGTGGGGGAGCGTGTTGAATGTTGCAATTGTTTCAACATCCCTCATATACTGACTCAGTCAAACCGAGTCTGCAATTTTTATGTTACTTTGCTAATTTTAATGCTCCGTGGGATCACTTTTTCCAGATATTTAGTCACTCACTAACATATAACAATTTAGAATTTATAAAAATATCATTCAATTTGGTATTTTACATGATTCATATCACATATAAGATTGTCATCAAACTGTCTGGCAATATTGTACAATAATAGCTTTGCTAAAATTAAGAAAATCTAAGAGAAAATTTTGTGGCAGTTTATAATGAATTTGTAATTAATTTACCATTGAGGTGAAAGTCAGTGTCATGACACTCAATCTACCCTACGACACTTGTTTTAAAATCCAGTAAAAATGTCGAAAAACAATGAACTCTTTTAATGTTATCATAGTATTTCTGAAACATTATTTATCTGTGTGTGTGGCTGATATAAAATATAAAAATATTAACATCATCTTTTACAGATACTAGATTTAATCTCAAAATGAAAACCCTGAATAAATTGGTACATAATTATTATTAAGTTCTGATTGATGTTTCTTATAATTGAATCAGGTTTTAATTGTATTTTCACAAATGTAATTAAAGAATATTGTGATTATCTTGAATTGCATATGTTTGCATTAATTTATATATTTCAAAAATTGGACACAAGTTGTCAGTTTAAACAATTGAGTGATACATCAAGTTAAACTCACTTTTTAAAATCATTTATTTCACAATACTACCTTGAAAATAACCAATTAAATACTGTCTGCAATTTTCACTATTAACACTTATATACATTAGCATTGCCCTCTAGGAATTACCTCCTTTCCGGATATTTCTTTATTTTATTTGGGACTTACCGTTGTGATATTTATATGCCATTAACTTAAATACATACTCATTAGAATGTGTATCAATTATTGAATTGCTTTAAAATATTAATAAACTGGAAATATACTTTTTTATAACATGGATGTATTTTTAAATATAACAGACATTATTGGTTTAATAAATTATTTATTGACCAGACATTCTTTTCAACTTTCATGAAAGAACACGTTATATCTTTCAAGTGCAATCAATTCAATCATGATGAATATTAGACGTTATTTACAAACGAATTACAAATAAACCAGTCAATTTGATTTATTCTCTTCGGAAAGTGTTTATGAGAATCATGGATGCATTTCTTTTGATATTCTTTACATTTATATGAGCTAATACTAAACATAATTTGAAATTGCTCATGTAGATCAATTTGTGCACTTTAAAAATGAAAAAATGCCCAGGGTCAATAGATGATAAAAAAAATTCTTAGAATTAAATCAAGCGATGGCAGTGTATAACATTACTTGTCTTGATTTAAAGGCGCTGACACATTTTTTCCAGCTGCTATGATAGTCACAAATTCTAGAATAACAGGACATGTTATAAAGATGTATGTATGTTTGATTGGAACACAAAGTAGTGATTAGTAGTAACTTCTAGGGATTTCTATGCAGCGCTACAATTTCAAACCTAGGGCAGAAAGTAGTTCCATATACTTCAATAAAGATATTTTAATTTTGATACTTCAACTGATACATGGAACTCTGGCAAATGCGAGTTTAGTTATCTCTTTTTAAACTATGTAGCATCTTTCATTAATAGGTTATCAAAAAATAAATAAAGGTCGCATTAAACTCTGTCATTTCTCAGATTTTATATATCGAATGCATTGATATACATTTTATATACTTAATCAGCTGTTTCTATCATTCAAAGTGGATTAATTTTAAATACGAAAACAACAAATGCTCCTCGGCATTTAGTTAAAAAATCAAAATAACGTATTCGTACTGAAAACAAAAGCTTTAACAATAATATTGGAACAAATTGTAAAGTAGAAAAGGTTTGGCTTTTTTAATTTCCTGTGTAAAGCATATAAATAGTTCTCTGAAGCAGTTTCAAACGTCTAAAATCTTGTATGAAACCTACTAAAATAATTTGATTTTGTTGCTGTTTCTATAGGTCTTCATTAACGGTGATTGTGATTGGTTGGAACAATGTGATGACGCATTTGATCACTTGATACTTAGATATAACGTGTCACGTCCATATATGGAATGAACGCTACATTGGTAACTAGGAAGACAAAGCCAAATAATACTAACAACAACAATAATAAACATTTTCAGGAAACGTATATCAAATGAAAATTATATCCCTAAACTAGTTTTTATTTCCCAGTTTGTAACCAAGTTAACAACCTTCTGTTAATCAAACTAGCAAAACAGCCAGATAAATATGCTTAGCTAGACATTGCATTTACTAAATAAGCTGCTTGGGACCAATTTTTATTTTCCAATACTTGTGACCTTTCGTTCTCCATATTTCATCACACTGAAAATGATTCGGTGTATTAATTTCTATCCTATCCTAAACAAAGGACCCTGCAAACTTATATTCTTCAAAACTTGGAATGTAACATATTGAACATGGGATCGATTAAAATGCATGCACATTTGCTTCAGTCTTCTACGAGGGGTGTCCCAGAATTACGTCGACTTTTGCTATAATTTTTTTATTTTTTAATGCATTTTTTAGCAAATGTGTACACAATACCTTTAACATATCCTAAATGAATATGTCCATTATTTTTAAATTTCTAACATTGCTTCTCTATATTTTACGTCGCTATAGTAACGCAGTATGCGCAGGGCGGGGCAGTCCAATATTTTGTATTAATAAGTTGTCTTTACTTTCGTATATCTTGCGTATTTATACGTAAAAAATGGCGCGACGTCGTAAGCATATGCAGTGACGTCATATGAACGTTCGTTTGAAATTTTGACGTCATAGCTGTTTCCGTTATTGTTTACCAGCGGACAACTGACAACCGTTGCTCTTGGATATTTAACAAAAAATTACGTCCACGGATTACGCGGAACATCGGACTATCATCAAGTTTTGTGTTAATCTTGGGAAGACGCCAACACAGACGCAGGAAATGTTGGAGACTGCAAAAGTGAGACCTCCTGTTTGTCGATCACTCGTTTTCAAGTGGCATAAGCGTTTTCGAGACGGCCGGGAGGACATTGAAGACGACAAGGGTCGTGGGAGAAAGTCAACTTTGACTGCGGCGTCAATTAAGGAAGTCAAGGACATCATAGATCGGGACAGACGTTACAATGCTGGGTACTATTCAAGGGTAAGCAATAATTTTGTGTTTAAAAAAATGATTTTTAAAAATTAAGCTAATCACAATTTATTATTTTAAACGCAATTTATCCGCTTCAGCTTTTAAGAAAGTGAACTCAAACTGCTATAGTAAGCAGTGCGCATGATAGGTTATTTCCCTTGTTAACGCACATTGTCTTTGCGTACAAAATAAACTCCACAATAATAATAATAATAATAATAATAATGATAATAATAATAATAATTAGAAGAAGAAGAAGAATAATAATAATAATAATAATATAAATAATATTGATAAATAATAATAATAATACGGCGTCAGCATTATCACCGTCGTCTTTAACACTATTATCGTAACAAAAGTTAATAGTATGCTTTATTATTATTATTATTATTATTATTACAGTGTACGACCAGTGGATATATCGACACCATAGGTGTATTGAGTTAGGCGGCGACTATGTTGAGAAAAACTGACATTCGACGCCACGCATTTATTAACAACTAGCGACGCCACCGGAATGACGTCGTAACGTCGGAATGGACTGTCCCGCACCCGCTACCCCTTGTCTCATTACCCTGCCCATAGACACTGATCCAGTTGCCGGACAACTTTGAAATTTTTTGTACTAATGAAATAAAGTTGCATTTTGTTCATGTTAATTTTGTTTGTTTTTATTTTCAGTAGTTTTTGAGTTACAGCAAAAGTCCACGTAATTCTGGGACACCCCTCGTATATGCCGCCAGCTAACACGTTACGGTAACTCATCCAATTAAGCTTAACTAGGCGTCTCATGTCTCGCATGGAACCTTTATTATTCCGCTTCATTTCCGTCCTTGTTTCCTTTGGACTTGATTTGTTGTAATTGTGATTGATTTAAGACGGAACTATTTTTCACATAATGTCGAACGAATATTCCTTACTAGATGAAATGCTTCCTTCTAAATTGAAATTGTTTTGTCAGAGCAAATAAATACAAACAATAGTGCTTCTTTCTGTTTACACTTATTTGATTTCTTTCTATATTCTAAAACGGGAATGGTATTGCAATATCTTTGTTCTTTCATCCTTTAGAGCAGAGACGTTTTATATAAATATGCTAACTTTTTTAACAGTTTTAACGTTTATATAAGAGGAAGATTGTAAATTTTGAACTTTTTCGAAAAAAAAAACAACAACAGAATCATATCTAGATAAATGATCTCGTATTTTCATTTTTATATCGAAACACTGAGATTAGAAACTGATCAAGATTTTTCTTTGCTATGATAACATTTGAATCCATATTGTTAAATATTATTCCTTTAAAATAACTACTACAAGTAATAGAAAGAGCACCGAAACACGAGGCTATCTGACTTGTACGAGGGGGCGTAGCCCCCGAGTATTAATCAGATTGCCGAGTGTTTTGGTGTTCTTTCTCTTTTGTATCATAGTCAAACATAAAAACACGTTCCCTGTTGTCACAATATGAAACCCCGGCAAAAATGAACCAATGAATGAACATCTGAATATGACATTTCTGTCGCTTTCCCTTTCTCTGCCGTCACAATATGTAAACCCCAGCAAAAATGATCCAATCAATGGGCATGCTCTGGAGTGCGGGTAACTAATACCCGCACTCCAGTTAACGCACTGTGCATGTATATGTATACGATTTAACCCTGACACATTTTCAACAGAAAGGTCTCCAAACTATGATACAACTAAGTATAATACGAGTTTCTATTACTTTTATAGCATAAATGGTGATTTATACCATATAAAAATGAATATGTGTACTGGACATGTAGCGTATTGCAAGGAATTTGACTACATACATATATGTCCATTTTAAAAAGAAATTAATAAAAATATATATTGCATCTGACATATCATTGTCAAACATTCTATGTTATTTCAATGATTAACGCATTATTTTCGCAGTAACATACAGGTTGTCTAAATGTGAATATTTCTATAATTGTAAACAGGCAAGATAAGACAGTGAGACAGTATTTCTTACTGCAGTTGTTCTGACATTACTTAAACAAGTTCCATCATTTGCTATTCTTAGTCACTATCATATATCAAGTAATAAATGACCTACACATGTGACAATTATCGCAGAATTGATAATCTTGTTTTTCATACTTTATACAATGATGTTCATCTGGACAGTAAACTTGTTCAATTGGGTGATGGACAAAGTATTAAATTGCTTATTAGTGAAACTGTTACATATTCTACAATTGTGTTGCCATAACCCAAATATATCTTTCATACATTATATCAAACCGCTTGATTCTAAACTGCATCTTAATCTATTTAGAGAAAGCAGCTGATGGGTCAACTGACCATTTCTTTTCTGTTTAAAATTGACATTTACCCTAAGACAAGAATTCAGACATTGTGCACAATTAAAATGTTAATAATTACCTTTACCTGTTCGATTTTTGTAATGGACTTGCACTGTTTTCTGAATTTGGAACAGTCTATTCAAAGTTTGAAAGATTCAAAAACAAAATACAAAAGTGACCTGCCAACACAATATATTCATTAGTACGGGCTCTCTACTGAAGGCAGATCTAGAAATGCTAATCCATGGCCATCATTTAATGTTTAATTCTGGAGAATATTACTACATTATTCCTTAGTTTGGTGGAGGAATAGAGAGTATCGAACGAGTGTAGGCTCAATACTGGTTTTATTGAACGAGTTGAAAAAGATTATATTATGCAAACCTCTGGTGAGTATCATATTCTTAACTAGTTCAATATCCTTAGTAATGAACATGCATAAATATAATATTCTTTATTTATGACAAACTGTTAACAGCAGTTTCACGTTTTCATTGACGCGCATAAAGTGAAACGCTGACGTTACGCTCGTCTCAGTTAGGCTATGTTTATATAACGCAAATACCGATATTGATTTTTTTAAGATTAATTTTTCTAATTATCTCGTTGAATCTGCAACGTATGATTATGCAAAGAAGAAGTTTTATATATAAAATATGTCATCATACTACAAACAAAGTTTCAAACACATTCAGCAAGACATTTTGCTGGACACTTCCTATTAGTATTGCTTTAATGTCAAATGAATTATAATGTCGTTTCTTGCTTTATTTGTAAGAAACAAACAAAAAGCGTTCATAAAACAAATCACATAAACAAGATTGAACACCAATCATATTTATTCATCTGCCTTTTCGCAGACTATCGTCGTTCATTCAAATATTAAACGATCGTTAACGAAGTGTTTGAGAATGTGATTTATCTCTCAAATATTTGCTAAATTCTCTCAAAGACGTATTAAAACCAGGTTATGCGAGTAGCGTGTAACCGATGCGACGGTTTTTGTTTCTTCTTTTTTTCTTTTGTTGCTTTTAACATTTACGTTTAGCTTTAGGTGTTTTTCGCACCTCACCTGTAGAAAGTCTATATGCGGAAGCTAGGGAACCATCGCTTCATCTTCGTCGGAAAAAGCTATCACTTCAATAAGCAACTAGAATTTCATCTTATAGCAAAAATCCAGCTAAAAATATTATTTTCAAACAAAGTTATACTGAAAAATTTGTTAACAAACCAAAGGTAATTAAACCATTATGCCTTCGTTTAAAAGATGATTTAGATAAACTTAAAATTAATCCAGACAGTATCCTTCAAAATGACGATGAGGATATTCCACCTTGGACTTATAATTCCCCGGAAATAAATATTAACCTTTCAAATATAAAAAAGTCATCAAATTCACCTGAACATTTCAAAGAGAAGTTTCTAGCAATTAAGGAAGAACATGAAGATTTTATACATATTTATACGGACGGTTCAAAAGAAGGTTGCAAAGTAGGTGCGGCTGTGTTTGAAAATAATTTTACATCTAGTATGAGGTTACCAGATAATGCATCAATTTTTACTGCTGAAGCAAAAGCTATAGATTTAGCATTGTCATACATAGTACAGCATACCCATGATAAATTTGTGATATTTTCTGACTCGCTTTCTGTTTTAATATCCATTAAAAATAAAAAATCTGACAATATCATGATAAGGAAACTTCTTTTACGATTTCATGATATACTTAAAACAAAATCTGTTAAATTATATTGGATTCCAAGTCATGTAGGTATACGAGGAAATGAAAAAGTAGATGCTTCAGCTAAACAATTATTAAATTTTCAAAAAACTGACTTATTGTTACCTGCTTGTGATTTTAGACCGGCTATAAATAAACTTGTATCACCTGAATGGAAAGCAAATTGGGACAATGCCGTTTTTAAAAAACTTCACGATTTAAACCCATCTCTTGATGTGTCACCATCTCTATCTTTGTTAAACCGCCATGATCAAACAGTTCTTCGATGCCGAATTGGACACACTAAAATAACCCACTCTTTTCTCCACACGAATGACAATGCCCCTTTCTGTGTAGCTTGTAATGAAAATTTTACTTTCAAGCATTTTCGTCTTGAATGTCATGATTTTTCACAAGCCCGTAATAGATTTTATTGTGTAAATTCACTCAAAGAACTCTTTAATACAATTCCATCAAACAACATCATTGATTTTTTGAAAGAGATAAACTTGTATTCTAGGACCTTTAAATAATAGAATAGAAGAGAACTGTACATGGCGATAGAGTTTTGTAGAGTCATCTATAAATTTTTTAAAGTACAAAAGTGATGAAATATTATTTTTAACCACAATTAGTTAATTTGAGAGAGATAAAGTAGCAAAGAAAAATATATGGCTGGTAATATATACATGTAGACAAAAACAGAAATAATGACAAGAAAGGCTGCTTAGGTAATATAGAAAACTCAACCAAATCTGAAAAAAAACAGAAGGCAAGACAATTATTTTGTATAAACATTTCAAACCATTTTCTTCGGAAGGAGACATCAAATCGGTTACCCTGCATGTCACTCAAAAATGCAACAACTTAGTTTCAGACATGTTCTTTAGAATAATATAATAAAATGACATGTGTTATACTGAGTAATCATAAAATTGCAAGAAAACCTATTTTTAAAAACAATCTGACATTGTTTAATACAGTAATTTCCGCCTGTGATAAATCACAAATATAAAAATGTAGATCCACGGAAACAGCTAAGAACTAGGATAATTAAGTCTCTGTGTTAAAGAAGTTAGATTTAAATACGAATATAGCTGTAGAAATGTAGATAATAATGATGCTAAACAAATACAGAAATTAATTAATCTGAAATTAAACGCAACGTTAACGAAATTTTTACTTATATAATATAATAATCTATTTCAATTCAAGGTATTTGGTAAGACAAAACATGTTCACTTTCATTAAATAATACTATCAGGCAATTGGTATAAACCTTCATTTTTCGTGTTTTGTTTTCCTGCATGCTTTAAACCATTTGTGCTTTAATTTACTTTCATTTGTACAATTGATAAATATTTGAGAAATAAAAATGGAGAAATTTATAAAACTACGAAACGTTCATTAGTGTTATTTTGACAGAGTTTATGGATGGCATTTCATATCAATCTATAAGCAATTGTCAATGGATCTTGATTAATAGTTTCAATTCTGGTGGAGTAATTTCATAGAGCGATAAAGCCATAAAGCATGCAATAAAACATTTGTTTGATGGTAACTCCGTGACATATTGTGATTACATTTAACAAAACTGCAATTATTTCTAATACATCTTATTTCAAACATACACATGGGAATATCAAGAAGAATAAATTCGAAGATGCATCCCATTTTCTTATCTACACATCATTATGTTTAATTTACTGAATACAAACTGGGATATTGCTGCATGGAAACCTGGAATAAGTTTTAATGTTTATCCTTATCAGACAAATGACTACATGATTTTACATTAATTTAGGAGCTTTCTATCTTTTCATATTTATTTTTTAACGCTTTGAATACTATAAATATTTTGATAATGATTGTTTACTTAACAATCTTTTATGATTAGAGGATAAACAAACCTGAACAATCCATGAAAATATGTCAGAGATTCAATCCGAGACTTAGTTTAACTTATTTTCAAACAAAAATATAAATATATATTGTCAGAAAGTTAGAAAGTGCTGATTGAATTTTTTATTCCTAATGTATTCAAAATAAAAATTGTATATAATGAAAGAAATAGAAATTTTATTTTGAGTTAATGTACATGAAAATAATGCCAGTTTAATCAGCCCTGATGTCAGAGTTCGAGGCAGAAATTGAGATTCATACCTAAAATTGAAATATTCCATCGAAAAATGAATGATGAAAAATTGCAATTAAATATCACCGACAAATATGTTAATATCAGCGACATGGTTCACACATTGATGAAAAGACAAGTTGCACAAGGTCTATTTAGACATCTATGATTATCATTATACTGTTTCATTCAAAAGTACCATATTGGCAATTATTTTAATCGATACAATGTTGTTGTTTTTTTTTCATAGTCTTACCGTATTTTGAAACAAAGGGCTGGTTCTTTAATAAACACATTTTGGAAAATAGGTTTGAGTGGATTCTTGTTTGTACACTGACATTTATTCACATTTTAGATATGACCTAAGGTTAGTTTGTTATTATACGCCAGCATTGTGCATATCTCTTTAGTTGTTCTCTTTTTCACAATATACAACCTGTATTACTGTATGATAAAGATATATTAAACCTTAAGTAATATATGATAATGAGTTTTGAAACTTCAATACATAATTTCCTTATTATCGGCATGTGATTTTAAAGTCATTTTGATTCCTCTTCAATTTACAGATTCCGATAATTAGAACATCATCTGAAATGATAAATTCAAAGATTGATTTGCCTTCCATTTAATTACCATATTTAACTTAAGATTAAAAATGGAAATGATTTCATTAGAAATCTACTTTATTCCAAAAATTTAAGTTTTTCCAACATTTATTTCTCAAACCGGTGCTTTAACGATGTAATTTGTCCATATTAACCGGGAGGATGATTTTTTATGATACAAAATAACGTCATAATCTAATGACTTAAAGCAATTTACAGAGAAAATTTATGCAGATGAATTTTTTAATACTTAAATCTAAATCTTTATTTTGTAATTATTGCTGAATAAAAAGATAAGGTACACAGAATGACATTTTCATTGGACTTTAAAGGCTATACATATACTAGACTAGGTAAAAATATATGCTGCAAAATAAGTCTTCGAATGCTCTTTTTTTCTGGACAGAAAACCTGCAAAAACAGGTTTGCATTTTAAATGCAAAGGAAAGGAACTAAGAACTCATCCACAATTAAACCCGGAATAAGTCAGTCACCCATTCAATGTAAATAGGTGTCTAAAGCCTTAGAAATTCAAAATAATAATTATATATATGTTAAAACATTTGCATTTTCATTTGACTTGATATCCATATTTCATTCATCCGTTGGCAATATCGTTCAATTGTTGTCCATTTTTTGTAATATTTGTGTTTCAAGTTCTGATTTTTAACAAACATATTTTAAAAAGTAATTATGAAAGAAGAGAATTTGGAAAACATATTAAATATCGTACCTAATTATATTGATATATTCTGTGTCATTTATTATTTAGCTGTATGTGGGTATCATTTTATCTCAAATAATACTTTAAATATTGCTGTTATGATTTTGTAAGCGTTTCAATCGAAGCTTTATACGTAGGATAGAACTTACGATCAATGGTAGTTGTATTCATTTACATATTTTATATGAATTGCTTCTGTTTTAATAATTTCATAAGCATTTCATTCAACTAACGAGAATTGTCATACTTTACTAAATGTTTTGAAGCAAACTTATGAAGCACATATACAAATATTGTGCTTTTGTGAAAAATGTTCCCCTCTGCTGAATTAAGAAAACCGAATTTCTTAATCTTTATTTACATAATATGAGGTTCTACATTTAAATTGCAAAATAACGTTTCCCTCCGGAGTCAAAAGTATATGTGAAAGCATCTTTCTCCAAGTGGTTCTATATACGTTTGTAGGTATATAGAAACATTTATCCTTGAAATTCACTTTAATATGTGATTGTTATACATACAAATGTAAATGAATTCCATTCGTGTAGAGATAGACAACTTCATTTGCATCGATTAACAGATATACAATCCAGAACGGAACAATATGTGACGGATGGGTTAGAAAGAAAATAAGTAATATTTGAATATCGTGTCCGCTTATTTGTTGTATTAAGTCAATTAAAGTCAGAATGTTACAATATATCTAACATTTTATTTGTTATGGATGTGGCGCTAGAATATTTAAATAGTTGCCGAATACATATTTGCGAATTGTCGTTTACAATGACTGATATTTTCTCAGTAAGAGGTGTTACAATTTCTCACAATGGTACAAACAATATTAATATCATGGAAGTTACACCACTTTAATTATAATACAATTATATCGCAAAGTACTTCCTTAGTCTGCAATTAATATTTTGTTGATTACATTTCTTGCACATACATCAGAAATGTCTGACAGGCAGGTTTGTTGCATGCAAATGAAGTAAACTTCACACGTTTTAACATATGAAACATTTATTGATGTTTTTGTTGTGACATATTGTGATTACGATTTTACAAAACTGCAATAACTTCAGACATTTTCATTTTCACGAGAATAGCAAGATACATTTTTTCTGCTTATTTACAAATTATTATTTCAATATAATAATTAAATTGTTTCATTGAATGTTTATTTCTAATAAATCGATTGATGAAAATCATCTGACAAGGTTTTAAGCTTAATTTAAATCATTGCCTATTACTATTTCTTACTTGCAAATTTATATGAGCTGCGCCATGGGAAATCCAACATAGTGCGTTTGCGACCAGACCAGGATTCATGCTGTTCGCTTACAAACCATATCATAATTAGAGAAACTGATAGCGAACATCACTGATCTTCGCCTGACTGCGTGTATGGTCTGGATCCATGATTATCGCAAACGCACTATGTTGGCTCAGTCATGGCGCGGCCCTTTTTTAAATATTGTTTTCAACATACCATTGAGCCTCCTATTTAGTGAACTATCAATAAAACAAAAAAAGAGGTTTTGATTTAAATCAAATGATGAAGACACTAAATTATTGGAACAAATTTTAAAACGTTCTTCTGGGATAGGGAAAAGTGGCATTCACTCAGAAATCGTTCTTGTGTGTTTACATGGTAATTAAATGTATTTTAGACTTAAAAAAAAACGAGAATGTTATTGTTACCATGACTTGTTTAAACAAAACGTGTATGTTTGAGTTACGGTTGTCAGTGACAATGAATTTAGATTCGGTTGAAGACTTCTTAATTAATAACCACACTTACCATTACCAAAACTTTTTGCACGCACGTTCATCTCACTAGAATATTCTTTTATACGTTTATAGAAACACAAAGTGTCTGGCTTACACTCAATGCTTTGCAATTGCATTATATAATAATCATTACGGTTTACTTGATACATGCATATTAACATACTGCTGACACTGTTTGTGCAAAAACGTCAAATAGACCCTGTTTGTTTTCATGACACATAGGACTTGATCCATCATAACCTTTTCTAAAATGTGTTTGTTTCATACGTACGAAGAATTAATAATAAATATTATCATTAGGTTTTTTTTGTAAGCTTCAAAAAAAAGGAATGTTTTTTGTAAACGTCTGTTTTCTTTGTTTCACAATTTCTTTTGTGATATGATTATAAACAAATAATATTCTGTTGTTTTTCTAGATAATAACAAAATGTAAATTGGCACTGAAAACATCACACTGTTTAAATGTTTGACGCTGCTTAAGACGGTGCTAGGGTTCGTGAACGGTAACTTGCATTTTCCAGTACCGTCCATGAACAGGCTCAATCAAACCGAGCCGGCAACGTTTTCAGTTTTGACGTGTTGGACTTTCTCTAGGGATTCTGCTTTTCTCTATTTTAACCGATAATGTTTTTATTATTTTGGATTATACTTACACAAAAGTGTTATCGCTGGAATTATAAATACAAAGGAAAAATTTTGATCATTAAAATGTGATTGGATTATACATGTTACATATTTGTTTAATATTTGTCATATATTTGTTATACTCACCGATATTCGTAATTATATATGACGCCTGGAATCACTCTGACGGTAATTCTAAAGCACGGAATATGACATTAAGCTAATTTGCCAATATCTATTTAAAAGGCAATGGCATTAAAAGTATCTGTAGATTATTACATTTGATCAGCTATTGATTTAGTATTATAAAAATGTTATAATCATCTATCACATTTATTTGTAAAAGAGTGATCGATTCTGACATGAACTGGTGTTTTTGCTTGTTACAGGACTGATAAATTCACCTTTCCAAAATGATATTTCAACACCTACATTTCATGTTTCATGGGTCTTTTTGGTTTATATCTGCGGCAATTTTGTAATTTTTTTTAATATGTATATTCCCATACCCTGTTTTGCTACTAATCCAAATATAATTTCTCTTAGTTATCATTTTATTTTATGACACGCGCTTGCAGAAAAAGTTTGCCTCTTGTTGATTTATTGGGTGTATTTTCATATTGAATTTTACCAAACGAGTTGACGTTTAGCGTTCAACGAGTTTAAATAATTATTTTCAGTATGGAAATACAGGAGTGTAAGATTATGTTTAATACATAAACCAAATCAGTCTTTACGTGCCAGTTAGAATGAGTAGTTGTGCATGACCCCTTTCATACTGATTGAATATCAGTTAGTTATGTAGTAAAAAGAAAAGGAGCACAATTATATAACGTCGCTCGTTATATTTTAAAAGATTTATATAACTTCACTGCTTTTATTTAATTATTTATCCGACACTGAAATCTTCAATATATCTATCGTTTCATAAAAAATAAGTATTGACATCAAACAGCTTCGGGGATTCTGTTTTTCTCTATTTTGAAAATATTAGATCAATACGCAATACGTCATAGTTTGTGACACACAATAAAGTAAATGCAAAATGTAACGTAACGATGTATCCTGCCGCTGTAAATTATTTTATGATTGATTAGGAAAAAATTGTTGGCATAATAAATGTTCACATTACAATAACAACTTTTGATTCGATTAGGCCATGGATGCCCGATTGTACGGACAACTTGAATCAAAAGGATAGGAATTCCATCAGTACCGTTGACGTCATCAAAATTTGACCTGAAAGCGTTGAAATGGTCTTTTGTAAGGTAACTGACGATTTGTCATCTAGTTTCGGTGACAGTGCTTTTATTGTTATATAGATCTCTATTTACCTTCAATAGATACATTGTCGGTAAGTTGGTCTCAACATAGACGCCTCCACCCCCCTCGTTTTTTATGTTGTTGTTGTTTGTTTTTATAACATGGCTATATTACACCCGTGCACCATGGTTTATGTCTAAAAACTATAGACAGTCAAATAAGAGATACAAATGTACATACGCTAGCACCAATGGGTAGTGCGGTTTGATTGTATCCTGTGTATTGTGTTATATTAGTTTTATTCTTAGGATAATGATCATGATAAAAAATAGCATTCGCTTTAAAAAGTATGTATAATATTACTAAGAAGTTAATGACATAATATTTTCATTATTTTGAATTGCTCTCAAGATGTGTATTATGAATTAATCAGGTATATTTCGATGATATTTGTATACAAATACTTCTTTCGGTTAGGTTGTAGTCAGTTTTGCAACTGAAACCGAATCAAAAATGTGCACAATTAATGGATTGAAAACTTCAATTGACCACAAAGCAATTATCCCAGAAGGTGTTTAGGTATTTATAGAGGTCAAAGTACAAACATAACCTTGAAACTTTCTTTAGTTATGAATTTGTTATACAAACAAATGTAAATAAATTGCATCCGTATGAAAATATAACTTCATTTACATCTATTAACAGACATACAATACAGAACTGACACATAAAGTGATAGACTGATTAGACAAAAAGGCGTAATATTTGAATATCTTTTCTGGTTGTTTGTTGTATGAAGTCAATTAAAGTCAGAATGTCTCAATATATCTGACAGCTTATTTGTAATAACCATGGATTTTGAATATCATAATGTTTCTTTTTTTTGTTCCTAAATCGTATATTGTAATGGTATCTTTTTGCGTAAGATGAATAACTTTATATATATCGTACTTCGGAAGATATGCTTCTTTAATAATACAAATTCATCATGTAATACTAAAATAATAATACTACAAAGTGTACATATATTATATAACATTTTGTTGGTGCATTTCTTACACATTCATTAAACGTTTCTTGACTTACAGACGGATACTTCTTCATTGGCCCCTTAACAATTGCAAAATAATGAATTTTATGTAAAGGCGTAAACTTGTTGAAATGAAGGAACATAAATATATGGGTTCGATTTCTCTATAAATTACTGCCTTTAGTCGTAAGAAACTATTTTGCTTGGACACCTGACAGCATATCAGTCAGGAATGAAGATAAGTAAACTATAAAATTATCTTAAATATGCGATCAATCATATAAAACAATAAAGCAGTTAGGACAAATATGGTGTGCTTCGTCTATCTACTAATCTACAGTAGAAGTAGATCTCTGATATGATTATCTATAATTTAAGGCTTAATTCAAACAACAGTTACGTTCAAATGCCAAAACAAGTACATTATAGAAGACAATCATTAATATAAATATGCAAATCAGTAGTTGGGGGAAATGTTTCCATTTCCATTGAAGAGTGCAACAAGAGTCTGACAAAATGATGGACTCAAATAATTAGATGTATGGAATATGGCTATGTATTGAATGTAATAATAAAAATGTCTTGAGAACCCATTAGTGAAGATATTTTATAATCAAATGTTATACTAGATAAAGCTTATAAATACAATACTGTAAGAGTATATAAGGCTTATTTTCATACAACTTACATCAGACACAATGCTAATTTGGTAACATATGATGGTACCAGAGTCTGTATTAACTTAACAGATGACGATAACAATGTCATAGAACTTATATATATACTTATACATGTATATGAATTAATTGCGATAACAAATTTCATATTCTGCATATTAGCGCTGACAGTGAAATAAAATATAAAAAATTTGGTACTTTAAATGCAGAAACGTGTTAAATCTTCTCTAGTGTAAATAGTTCCTGTTCCATTAATTTTTTGTTAGTGTAACATCCGCAATTTATAGATCTGATTATTTATTTCCACATAGTTACGTAAAATGAGATTAGGTACAAAACTGTATTAGTTTGGACGGGTACACAAGATTCCAAATTTATTCTCGACGAGGTAGCCTTATTGTAAAACATGTATAGGTTTGACAGCTATATTTAATCTTATAGAATACATATTGAACTCAACAATGTTTCATAACATCATAACATAACATCATTTTTTCAAATTACTCATGTTTTTGTTATTTCGAGAGGGGGCATGGGCACTGTTTGCAATGTTTCCTATGACAACTGTCACCATTTTTGTTGGACTAAAATCAATAAAACTGTCGATCATTTAAATATTATCAAGTTATTTTGTTTGTAATGGTGTAGTTCGACTTCTTTAATTTGGTTCGAATCCACAATGCATTTTTGAGATTTAGGAGTCGAAATATAGATATCTATATAATCTAAGAAACATTTGTTACAAGTCGGGGTAACATTATCTTATCATAACGCAGTAGAATATAAAAAGTAACTTTCTTTATTTTTAAAAATGTAAAATACCTTGCGCATAATATGATACAATAACAGTTATCTAAATATCAATACATAAAATCCTTTTCATCGGTATTTCGATTAAAAAACATGTTTAATTCCGCATTGTTTTTACCTGATTTCCCTGATTACAGCATTACCATTTTCATTAATTCTATGATTGTTTTGCATTCCATTTAATTTCCATATTTAACTTAAATTTGAAATGGAAATAAGGTCATTAGCAATACATTGAATTCAAAAGATTAAATATTTTTTAAACATTTATTTCTCCAGTAGTTGCTTTAACGACGTAATCTTAACTGATTTCATCCTGACTTCCCTGGAGTGCGTTTCTCTTATGATTCAAAATAACGACATAATCTAATGACAAATGATAAATATGCAGATTATAAATAGTATTTTTTAAAGGCACATTATGCGTCAGAAATGCTATCCTTTTTATTTCTCAAAATTTTAAATATATGTTGGTGTCTTACTACAAGTTCCACAAAAATACTTATTTGCCATATTAATGAACTATCTTTGCATCTTTTGCTTTGCTGGCAATTGGTATAATTTTAATGAATTAGTATTTTGTATGGAAGTCAAAATACTATTTGTTTACATTTTGCTACCTTTACGACACATTACTGCACATTCAGCACTACTTTCTTCAGCTGTTAAATATCTTACATGTTCTAAATCCATTATTCAAACATTATTAAACATGTGTTTTACATTTCTAAAGAATTTAATAAAAAAGGATTTCTGAGGCATAATGTGCCTTTAAAGGAAATAACAACGAAAGACATTTGCATACGAATATGGGCAAATTTAGTGTGAAGTTAAACGCCATGTAAATTTTTTTGAAAAATTGATCAGTTTCCAAATTTAATGACTTTAAGCAATTGACTTACCATTGAATTTAAATTGTTAAGAAATGGAAAATGGGGAAAAATATCAGGTTTTACAATCAAATGACTATTTCTTAAATACGTGCACAAAGAAAAACAAATACTACAAAATGTATTATACAACATTTTATTGGTACATTTCTTACATATTCATTAAACGTTTCTTGACTTACAGAAGGATACTTCTTCATTGGCCCCTTAACAATTGCAAAAACAATACATTATAATTATGTACAAGCATAAACTTGTTGAAATTGAGAGAACATAAAAGTGATAGCTCGCGTCTTTTAAAAAGTACTACCTTTAGTCCTAACAAACTAATTTGCTTGGTCACCTGACAGGATATCAGTCAAAAATGAAAAGTTTCGAGTACAAAATTATTATAAGTTTGCGATCAATCATAAAAACCAATAACAAAGTAGATCTTTGATATGTACATCTATAATTCATGGCCTAATTCAAACAATAGTTACGTTCAAATGCCAAAACATTTACATTATAGAAAATAATCATTACATAATTACCACTGCTGTACATTTAACAAGCTCAGTCGGGCTTTATTATTTGTTTTTAATGTTTGAGTTTAATACAGACAGAACATGCAAATCAGTAGTTGGAGGAACTTTTTGCAATGATTTCCTATGAATACTGTCACTATCTTTGTTGGGCTAAAATCAATAAAATCATTTAAATAGTATCAAGTTATTTTGTTTGTAATGGCGCAGTTCGATTTCTTTCATTTGGATCGAATCCACAATGCATTTTTGAGATTTAAGAGTCGAAAGATAAAAATCTATCTAATCTAAGAAACATTTGTTACAAGTCGGGGTAACATTATCTAATTATAACGCAGTAGAATATAAGAAATAAATTTCTGATTTATCAAAAATGTTAGATACCTTGCGCATTATATGATTCAATAATAGATACTAAATATCAATACATCAAATCCTTATGATCGGTTTTTTTATTTAAAAACATGTTTGATTCCTCGTCGTTTATACCTGATTCCCCTGATTACAGCATTACCATTTTGATTAATTCTAGGATTGTTTTGCATTCCATTTAATTTCCATATTTAACTTTAATTTGAAATGGAAATAAGGTCATTAGCAATACATTGAATTCAAAAGATTAAAGATTTTTTAGACATTTATTTCTCCAGTAGTTGCTTTAACGACGTTATCTTAACTGATTTTATCCTTACTTCCCTGGAGTGTGTTTCTCTTATGATTCAAAAGAACGACATAATCTAATGACAAATGATAAATATGCAGATTATTTTATAGTATTTTTTAAAGGAAATAACAACGAAAGACATTTGCAAACGAATATGGGCAAATTTAGTGTAAAATTAAACGCAATGTAATTATTTTGAAACAATGATCAGTTGTCAAATTTAATGACTTTAAACAATTGGCTTACCATTGGATTTAATTGTTAAGAAAGGGAAAATGGGGAAAAATATCAGGTTTTATAATCAAATGACTATTTAAAAAATACGTGCACAAAGAAAAAATAAAAAAAACATTTATGATATTAAAGCTGCACGCCTCCCGATGAGGCAAATTATTTCAGAAAAAAAACAATATTGAGAAAAATGTACAAACCATTTAGAAAAGGTAAAACATTCAAGATCAAGTTATTTTTTACATGTTAAGAGCGGCTAAACACTGATTTTGCAATTTTTTATCACCATAATTCTACTTCGTTTCTAACGCTGTTAGGGCTGTTCTTGCATATGTTGACCACTTTTTGGTAATTTTCGAGGATTATGTGTGCCGATTGAAATATGCAAATTACTTTATTTATTCACATCACACTATTTAACTTTTAAATACATTTCCATTTTTTTATAACAATTAACATGAATCTGGAGGCGTGCTGCTTTAAAGCTGTTTTACATTGTTGCCGTTTAATGCATTAACATTACAATTTTTTTCTTACATTTAAATCAAAGCGCTGGTTTTGACTACGTAGAAGTGTTTTATAAATAGTTGTATAAAACATTACATTCATTTTTACAAAAAAATCTTAAACATGTTTTTAAGATAATGCATTGTTTATTTTACAATAACACAAGTGATCCACAAATAATGCGAGAATAGGATTGTCACTGATTAATCAGTGTAAAATGAAGTCGTAAGACCATTCATATAATGAGTAATTTAAAATAACAAATAAATGGCATTGTGTTACATGTAATACACATGCATTCACAATTTAACTTGGAGAACAAATTTTAATTTTTATACAAAATGTACAATAAGGAAACCTCATTCACATTCTGTTTCCAAATATACGTATAAATATATATATTCTCGGCATTTTCTTACATTTAGACTTTGTTATACTACCATATGTAAATAATTTCGATCCGCATGAGGATAGACAACTCCATTTGCATCAATTAACAGATATACAATTCAGAACGGAAACTATACGTGAAAGATGACTAGACAGAAAGGTATTAAATTGGAATATCTTGTCCGCTTGTTTGTTGTATAAAGTCAATTAAAAATCAGAATTGACAGTTTATTTGTAATGAAGATGTTTATTTGTAACGAAGATGATACATATTTGAAACTCGTCTTTTTCAATAAATGATATTTTCACTTTAAGAGGCGTTTCACATATTCACGATGGTACAAACAATTTGTTTATCATTAGAGAATTTTGTCACCATTATGTAACACATAAATCACATAATACGACATAGTACAACCATAGCCTATAATAAAGTGTTTATTGGTAACATATCAGTCACATACATCAAACGTTTCTTGACAAGCAGGTTCATTGCATGCTACAGATGTTAACTACATGCGTCTGAAATGTATGGAAAATGCAAGCACATATAATGTATTTCCAAGGGTAAATACAATACTGTTTTATTTTAACGGGTACACAAGCTTCGAAATTTGTTTTGGACAAAAGGGCTAGCATTAATATAATATAGGTTTGGCAGCTATATTAAGTCTAATAGAATACATATTGAACTCAACAATGTTTGATAATATCATTTTTCAAACAACTCATGTTTTAAAATTATTTATAGAACTTTGTTTTTATTGATGATCATTTCATGTAGATGTTTTGGATTCCACAAATGAATAAAATACAAAAAAAAGATGCTTTGATATTTATTTATTTATTTATTTGTTTGTTTCGTATATGATTTAATAAAAACACTGGATGGAGTACAACTTTGATTTAATACTCTGGAACGAAACAAGGCTAAATAGATAACACTTGATCCGATAATGATTTATATTGGGAAATAACATCGTGGAATCACAGAAAGCTCATTTGCTAACTTTTTCTAAATTTATATTGAAACGGAGGACATTTTATTTGATTTACTTGTGCAAAACGATTTTAAGCTAAGTTGAAAGACAAAGTACATTTTTTACAAATAGTAATATTTTGTAATAGGCCTTGTCATAGCTACCTATTTCTTCGTTTTGATTGTGTTGAAGTATAACCATCCGACAAGATTTCTCAAGTTTGTCAGAAAGTCAGTACTTAATGCATTTGTATCTGACCTCCGCGTTTCCAATTATAATAACAACGACAATGACATCCGATTAAAATATGTATGCTTTCAAAAAGAATGTAACTTTTTATCTCTGCGTTTACTACTACCATGATAGTTATGTTAAATCATTATAGTTATGTTAAATCATTATTATGTAACATGTTTCCCTTACAGTCTTATACTTAAAGCAATTAATGAGAGGAATTTGGAATAAGAGCAGGGGCATGGGTAAATTGTGTAATGTTTCCTTCTATGACAACTGTCACCATTTTTGTTGGACTTAAATCAATAAAACTGTCGATCATTTAAATATTTACAAGTTATTTTGTTTATAATGGTGCAGTTCGATTTATTTTGATGTTTTTTTTTTTTTATTGAATCACATTGAATCACATTGACTTATTGAGATTTATGACTAGGTATTCTTTTGATTTTTTTCCAAATTCTAAATTTAACCATTTTCAATTGTCAATTGCATCTTCCTTTACCGTCCAACAAACCGAGTCTTAGGCAGTGACAGTATTGGTTTAGGAAATACTTTTTTCTATATTATGTTATAGTCATAGTTTATGAAACAAGTTAGTTCCGAGGATATAACACTGCCTGGGGCGACATCAAGGGATGTTTCTGCAAAGAAATGGCGAGGCCGTTAAACCGAGACAATTTTTTTGCAGTAACATTCCGAGATGTTGCCTAGCCAGTGTTATATCCTCGTACCTAACGAGTTTCATATACCATAACTGTTTATCGCAATGGCATAATGTTTTCTTTTTTGTAATACAAATAAATAAACAAATAAATAAATAAATTAATTAATAAATCAATCAATCAATAAATAAATAAATAAATGAATCGTTAGCTACATTACATTTATTTTTCATTAGGCAGTTTTTTTCAAGTTGTTTTCGCTGCCGCAAAAAGAAGATATACAGAAGACATCCAATGTAACAGGCGGATTGTAAACTGTTACCAATATTGATTCAAGATTAAAGGACTTTTTTCAGTGGAAATAATTCATTCAGCTGATGTACCTTTTGATTGAATGAGATTAAATTTCATTTCATTAATTATCTTTGATTATATTTTTCATTGTATTTGTTTTATTTTATTGATCCCACTTTTATTGCTACTAGGAATGTTCGATACCCGTGCCCCATTGGACCCTCTGTGAGAAAAAGCTACATTGATATATACAAGGCGCGAAAATAACTCAACCGCTATATAGCAGTCGAGTTTTTTCCTTTATAAATCAATAAGAAATGTACTGCTATATATCAATTTAGTTTTTAAATGCTCATTGAATTGTACTGATTATAATGGGTAAGTAAGAACAACGGAAAAGTTCCAAACCATGCGGTAAGTGATTTTAATATTTCTACCTGTATATCAATAAAAAGAAAGAAACTATTAGAACTTCCTTTAACTTGGATTAAGATATGTTCTGTAGTACATTATTACGAGAAGAAAGCTTTACACCAACATCAATTTGCGAGACAACCTAATTTGAAATCTAATCCGACATTGTGTTATACAGCCATTTCCCTCTGTGATAAATCACAATTACCATAATAATGTCTCGCTGAAACAGCAAAGGGAAATGAACTTGGATAATTAAGTTTCGTATGTTTTGGTGTTAAAAAGTAACATTTGATTACGCTTAATTGGACAAATTTTATAAACTCTAAGAACGCTGTTGACACTTAGATAAAAATGGTGATAACAAACAAATATAAACACTTACTAGAAATGAGAATGGAAGACCCGTTGTATACACCTACTGATCGATTAACGGTTAAACTACAATAGAAGAAGTATCAAATGTCGGTATGGGTGCGAAATAGGGTCATTCAGCGGCATTAACAAAATTCTGTATCAACTACTTCAATTTTCGTAATCTAAAATAGTTTTACAAAGATTATATCAATTGTTTTTTGACAGTAGCATAATGAAATCTATATGGAGAAAAGCGATAATATGCCCCATATTGAAAAAACACTATTGTGGTGTAAAGAATGTCGTTTCATTAAGGAGGGAATAAGCCTGTTGTCATGTATTGGTCAACTATGTAGTTTGCTCATAAACAAAAGACCTAGTAAATATCTTGCAGGTAATGAACTTTTGGCTGATGAACAATATGGATTCCGGTCAAAAAGGTCTTATTTGGAGCACATTTTTAGCTGCACTTTTAGCTGATTTTAGCTGACGGTAGATATGTATTTATGTTTCTGGAACAGGCTACTATTAATGGACAACGATAGGTTAACAAAACGAGTGTTTATTCAGGATTAAGAGTTATGCCGTAACAATTGGTACAGTGACGGAAAACGAGTCGCTGATAAAATTGGTTTCAGAAAGGCTTTTCATATTAGATCAACGATACCGCTGTCGACGGCACGAAATCGAATTAATCACTTTTACTTAGAGATTTTGTCAGGTAAAATCCAAACTGTTGCGAAATAGAGAACTTATAGACTATTTAAATCAAACAATGAATCTGTTGCACAGAGAATATGTAGACTTTGTCCCTCAAACGACATAGAAGACGAAAAACATTTTGCTTTTTATAATGTGTCATTTATAATAGCTCTTTTAGAACAAAAATATTTGGAAACATACCGCTCTCACAAGACTTTACAGACAATTGCAAATAAAAACATTTAATATGTGGAATTCCTAGAAAATGTGCTATACACATGTATTTATTTAACTGCTTATCTCTACAAACATTATGAAATGTATTGTCATTGAACCAGATTGTATAACAAATTCTACGTTTTTTCATGTTTTGACTGCAAATTGCCATGTTTTCCATTACTGTGAGAATTTTATTTACTTTTCAAGATTTTCCTGAAGAGAGTTGTTGTTCACCCGAAACTAGCAGAATAATAAATACAGTTAAAACTTGACCCGGTGTTAGCGCTGGTTCCTCTTTCTTCCTTTTTTGTATTTATTCAAGATATTGTTATCATATTTAAATTCACTCAATCATTTCAAATATCTTTAATCTTTTGTAATACAAAACAGAAGTAAAACTGTGTGAATTTGCATTTATTCATTCTCGCAACCGGTTGCCCATATGGGCGAGTCCTCCAGAAGAGTATTAGTCATTTTAGATTTTTGGAGGATAGTGCAATGATGTCCCAATTTCAGAAGCTTCTTCTGGTTCTTTAGCGTGCCAAGTGTTTAAAGCAGTGCCTCGATTTAAAGTCTCATCCGAAAGACTGATTAGTAATTTTAGGTGACCAGCCCGGGTATCGGACCCACAATGTCGAGATTACAAGTCTCGCGCTCTTACCGATTGAGCTATGCGGGATGGTAAAGAAAAAACACCTCATGCAAAATTTATTCCATTCTATAATCGTTAAAATTTAGTACCCAGTTAGGTTTTTCTTTTTTTTTCTTTCGATTTTGCTTCTTAATGATGGTATTATAGATTCAGGGACAACTATATTTAAATGTGATAACATAATCATTAGAAAAGAAAGCGAAACACACTCCTCAAACAGTAATCAAGATACATAAGTAATTTTTACGAATCGCTGTTCTTAAGTATGTCAGTAATTTACACATTGACTCAAATTGGTATTTGTAAACAAACCATTATATATATGTAAATACATAATTCATGATTATTATTAGAATGTATATGATTTCTTCTGCTGACTTATAAGCCCATGGAACAGGGTGCAATGTTATTATTTCTTGTAGATATGTACTTACGGATAATTTGAACGTCACGTCCTTTTACAAAAAAGAATCAAACTCATTTCCACTTGGGGTTATCGGGTAGGATATATAATTGTTCATTAACAAAGGAATTTATGGAAATAACTATCGATAAAATAAAATCCAATTGGGGTAACACATAACATTTTTGCTTATTTTCAGCACGTTTTTATAATCATATGGCATCATTCGTAAATTTAACATATGTAAAATCACTATTTAGAATACGGGAACGAAAATGTTTTAAAACAAAACGCTTAATGCCTTAATTTGACACAGTTTATGGATGTCATTTCGTAATAATCTATAGGCAATTGTCAATGGATCTTGATTAATAGTTTTAATTATGCTGAAGTACTTCCATGAACAGCTCAACCATAAAGCATGCAATAAAACATTTGTTCGATGGTTATTTCGTGACATATTGTGATTACATTTAACAAAACTGCAATTATTTCTGGTACATCTTATTTCAAACATGCACATGGGAATATCAAGAACTGCATTCAGAATATCAAGAACTGCATTCAATCTGTTAATGTACACATCTTTATTATGTTACTGAATACAGACTAGGACATTCTTGCACAGAAACATTGAGACAAATAACGTATTTAATTATCTAGTAACAGTTTTACTATTGAAACACAAATGTTCACATAATTTTTTAATCAGTCATTGCAGTGGGTTTTTTTTGTGTGTTTTTGTGTGTGTGTGTGTGTTTGGTTGTTGTTTTTTTTTTAAGAATAAACTTGTCTTTAAGTGTAAATGTATATATTATGATATTGAACGCAAAATTTAGTTGTCTTGAAATTTCGACAAATATATACTGGTTTGAATTGATTGAATGTGACATAAACTTATCTCAAGAGATTTTTTTATAATTGATAACAACACAGTTCTTAAAAACATAAACATTCAATAAAAATAAATCACAGTTTCTATCAGCAATTATTTTTATCTTATTTAGATAAAAGCAGAATGTCATTTCATGTTTATTGTTTCTACAAGCTTTCATTGAAACACAAATGTTGCATAGACGGCGGAATACCTTTATATGTTTCACCTTAATTTGCATCGGTTAAAATGATATTATGGTTTCCGGTAAAATGTATGTTGGTTTAACACCCGTATGATATTAATATTAAACGGTTACTACCAAGGATTTATGTAAGGGTCGAATATCATTCCAACTTTGCTTTTTTAAGGTAGACTATGGCTAATGGGCATAATAAGGAAATGTAAAATTGATAGTTATATGCCTTAAAGGTCACCTGTATAAAAAAGTTTAAATAAAATTTACCTTGTGGTTTATGACTAATGCATATTTTTCTGCACTAAAACTTTGCTATTAGAAGGGCTTTTTTTCAGAAATGAATAAACTCTAGATAATCTATAATATCATCATTATGAAAAATGTTTTCCTATTGCTCATTGTAAACAAACAAATAAAATCATTTAGGTAACAAACTACACGAGCAAAACGATTGCTTCTAAACATTTTTTTTAATATGTATGAAGATGTTACCCTACCCCTACCACTTTAAACACTTATTTCACCATCTCCCTATATAAAAAGCCTTATTCAAAACATCCCTACAATTTACAACAATAAGACGCTATTTTCAAAGCCTATATTTTCATTAAAGTATATTAGTTGATCATGCAACATTTAAAATACTTTTAACATGTATTTTGTTTTTTAAAGATTGAAAATATTTGGTATCATATTTGTTATTAAATTTGGCATTATTTAGCAAATAAATACCTACAATAATGATATAATTGAATCGAACACTTCTTTCTTCCATATTGTACGTAAGAATACATAAAATAATGTTAAAAAGAAAGAAAAAGAATTTCAAAGTAGCAAAGTTGCCCCTTCTGGCTTTTGAACCCACGCCCTCCAATTTTAATACAAGTGATACTATCCTATTTGAATACTCAAAGTGTAGGTAATACTTTAGCAATGCTCTACCTTAAAATCACTCTTTAGTTTACAACAATAACTCAAAAATGTAAAACGTACTCCTTAATATCGTCTTCATATGGGTGTTAAATCAACATATGTTTTCAACATCACTATTTTTCTACTCGACTCTAAGTCAGAAGAGCAAAATGTTCATTGCTTTGGATCTAAACATCACCGATAGTCTGTTGTCTCTTTGGCTATCTTAAGATATTTTTTGTTTCTCTATCTTGATATAATTGATGTGTTGTATGCAATGATCGGAAGCTCTATTTAAACTTATTATCATGTTTTATTCAGTGCTATTAAATCGCGCAACTACGAATCACATTAATCAAAATAATATCATTTTTATAACCTCACTTAAGATTGAAATAGAGGGCTATTCAACAAAGTCGTCTTTGGAATATGGGTTTGTATGGATTCCCGTTTTCCCATTAACAACTCAAATTCGTGTTGATACACTATAATAATAGGTTTTTACTACGTAGAAGTGTATTTTAAGTAGTTGCATAAAACATAACATTTTTTTCTACAAAAATCTTTAAATTAGTGTAAAATGAAGCGAAGGCCTATTCGAAAATTGAATTTATGTTAATGTACTTCATTCATAATTTAGCTTAACACATTTCATTCATACGTTTGTGATATCATTGAACTAGTGTACAATTTTGTTACATCTTTACAATTATGAAATAAAACTGAATTTCTTCATTTTGATCTTTATTCACAGAACTTGAGATTCCAGTACTTTAAAACTTTATTTGCAAACATTGACATTTTCTTCAATTCAGACTTTATTGTACAACCAAATGTATATCAATTCCAACCGCATGGAGAGAGACAACTTCATTTGCATCAATTAACAGATATACAATCCAGAACGGAAACAATATGTGATGGATGACTTGATTGGAATATGTTGTCCGATTGTTTATTATATAAAGTCAGAATGTCACAATATATCTGACAGTTTATTTGTAATGAGGTGGCTTTTGAATATTTAAATAATTTCCTAATACATATTTGAAACTCGCCTCTTTCAATAAACGTTTAAGAGGCGTTTCACATATTCACGATGGTACAAACAATTTGTATATTATTAAAAAGGTTTGTCACGATTGTATTATACAAATAAATCACATAATACGAGTACAACCATAGCCTATAATCGAGAATTTTTTGGTAACATTTTAGTCACATATATGTCATAGGTTTCTTGACTAGCAGGTTCATTGCATGCTAGAGATGTTAACTACATGCCTCTGAAATATATGGAAAATGCAATAAAAACGCAAATTAAATGGATGTGTTGTGACATATAATAAGTTTACATTAACAATGATTGTAGGGCATGAACAAACGTAATTGGGAATTATTAATTTATTTAAAATTTTCCGTGTTTGGCAATCTTTATGTTAATATTTATTTCGATAAAGACATGAAAAGGTTCAGTAGTTGGTAAAAGTAGGTTTCTTATGAGAAAAGAATGTCTATGAAGAGTCTGACAAAAAATCAAAATAAGATGTACACAAATATCTATGTCTGTCTTGAGTGTACATTTGATCTGGAAAACTTATAAGCGGATGTCTATTTCATTATCAAATATAACACCAAAATAAATGTAAATAAATACAGTATTTGCGTGTTAATATATATCCATTTCATACAAACAAATCCCGACACGATCCTTAATGAACAAAACATGATAGAATCTGCCACTTTAGTTTAAACAATATTGTATTGATGAACATTTCATTTACAAGATAATTGACAAATAATAAAATGTAAGGGTTGAGTAGGAACCTTGAAAAGCTTGATTTAGAAACTCTCTCCGTAAGCACAATCTCAATTAGTAAGAATAAAATGCTAACAATTACATATTCATTTTTTGTTAAATATGTCACTTAAGCATTATGATAAAATATTTAAAGTAATAACGGTAAAAATGCTATGGTACGTTGATACATGATAATTTATTTTTATCGTCTATAACTTATCGGTATCAGTAAAACAACGTTGCCGTACATTAAAGGATGAAACTTGTTTGATTTTTTCTGACTTAATGAAGTTTTTCTGGTTCGTCGATTCTTGTGAAGTAAACTTATCGCAGAATGTTGATCTGTTACTATATATTCACGTGTGATACTAGTTTGTATGAAAACATGACGTGAGGTCTTGTATTTTTTACCTTTATAATAAAACTATAACCTAAGACAAAATGATTAATTACTCCGATTATATAGAGAATATTTGTTTAGTTCAGTGTAAGATCGGAATATATTTCACCGAGTGAGCACCAAAAGCTATATTTCACGAGTGGCGCAGCCACGAGTGAAATATGAACTTTTGGTGTTCACAAGGTGAAATATATTTCGATCTTACACTAAACTAAACAAATTTTCTTTTTATTATATGCAAAGAAACGTTTTAAAAAGGCATTTAACCTAATACAGAATGAAAAGAGCGCCAAATAATTATACAATGTGACATCATTTACGACGTCACGTCATTAAGTTGGTTCCCAGTACTGTGCACGCTGGTATTTCACTGAAACAACGTAAGGGGCTTAAATTCGAAACAGTGAAATTATCAAATTGATTATTACAAATGACCAGTTTTATATCACTGATATATTTCTATAAACCACCGAAAAGCATGTAATAAAATACTTTAGACCAATAAAGAAACTATCAAAGACATATGCATATTTTACAACGTAATGTTGTACACATCTTTGTCATAGCTAACCTTTTCTTTGTTCTGAATTTATTGAAGTATAGTGTAATGTTTCTAATCATGTGACCAATTTATTTCAATTTCTTCAAAAGTAAAAAATGACTGATTTTGACCTGTAATATCTGCAACAACAATTGACGTGAAATTCAATAATATAATAATAATAATGATGCATATAGTGCAAAAAGCTAAGCGATGAGTAACAACACAAGAATTGTGCTTTCTTTAAAATGAACTTTGCGACCATGACCTTTGCCGCTTAAATATTTCCATAAGACATCATAATTTACGTCTGAAATAGTGTGGTTTCAAACTATTGTTACTCTTATTCTGTGCGTTAATTTCTACTATCATATGTTAAAGAAATGTATGAATATTTTTTTAACATGATTCACAATACCGTCTTATATTTAAAATCAAATGGTTGGTCCACAATGATACCATAATACCACAAATAATTATGTTTATGATATCTAGTCTTATATGTGAAAACAAACAACTAAATAATGACTTGTTTATAACGATGTTGTGGTAGAAGTAGATACATGACTATTTACGACATACCTTTATATAGCAGATAATAGATTATTCTAGAATCAAATATTTTATCATTTATCATACAACTGTCTATACAAAGCCACATAGAACCTTATCAACATTTTTTTCAAGAAATATTTTATAAGAATGGTGCATTTCTCTTGATTTTATCAATTAAATACTTCTCTACTTGAAAAAAAAACATTCAATATAAAATGCACTAGAAAAATCAGATTGACAAACTAACGAAAACCAAAGATATTGTCTTAAAGGCCCACTGTGCCTCAGAAATACATTTAGTTTTAGTTCTCAAAAGCATTTAATTTTTGGTGCCATGTTACAGTTTCCAAGAAGTAACTTATTGCACAATCATCTGAACCATCTTTTGTTTCGGTTCCTTTTCAGCAATTAGTAAATTTTTATCGATTAAGTACTTTGAATGGAAGTCAAAATTGTATCTTTGTTAACAATTCGTTACTTTTATGACAAAATCGTTTATATTGAACACATCTTCCTTCAGGTGATATGCATGTAACATGCTCGAAAACCATAAATTAAACATTATTAAACTCCTGCCAGCCCTTTCTAAAGAAAGAATCACTTAATTGTTTTTGAAGCACAATGTGCCTTAAATACTGAAAGAAATATCTGACCTTTACCTGTTTCATTTAAAATCCAAATTCATTAAGAATATTTTAGAGATTTATGTTTGAATTTATTCAAAATTGCTTGTCAGATTATCAGATATGATATTTATTCGCCAAAAAAGACGATACTTTCTGACAAGTGATGTAATTCTACAAAAATTATTCTGTGCAATATTGTAATTGGACAGGAACATTGTAACATGAGTCGTGGTGTATTTCCGCTAGTTTATCACATTTTGTAATTTATTCATGATAATCATAGTGTCATATCGATCAGAACATCAGTCTATATCAATATCAATCTATATGAGCTTATTGTTTCACAGTTTTAGAACTTTTTTTGATGATATTGTTTTAAATATCATTGTTGTTTTTTATTCAAACTTGAAATAAGTTTCAAACAAATTTTCGATGACTTACTGGGTTTAGTCATGATTTGATAAAACTATAAAGAATCGGCCAATTTATTACAAACTGGCTGAAAACAAAAAAACACAAATGATATAGTTGATTTGTTTCGCGTTTTTTTGAAGGCACAATCTTAAGATTTATATTGAATACCTTTTTCCTCAATATATCATTTATAAGAATACTCAACTTTTTTATATTAAATACAGGATCTACTTTCATCGGGTGTTATGAAAATAAATATTTCATGAGTGGCGGAAGCTACAAATGAAATATGATATATTTCATATTACAAGAGATTTAGGGATTTTTAGTTCATGCCTTCCAGTGTTTTTCTGCAGTATATCAGATATAATTATATTCCGATAAACCACTAGCGAAATTTATAAAATATAATTTTCACTGTAGCCGTCCTATATCTGAATGCGGATGAAAAGAATATCATAACTAAAAGGAATAACGGTAAAAATAAATGCCGTCAAAAGTAAATTTTGCCTCTTTATGAAAAGTGAGTCGATGTCATCATAAATCATTTTTAAAATGTAACAAAAATTAGAGAAATTTAACAGAACTATATTTCAAACATGATGATGTGACGTCGTGATGTGATGGCGTAATAAAGGAGAATACACGACGTTACGCGGCAAAATCAATAAAAACTACTCAAAATCACTTAAAAAGAATGAAATAAAAGAAAATTTATTTGTTTTACATCTAAGAATGAATTATATTTCATTCGTGAACACCAGCTTTTCTATTTTCACTCGTGGCTGTGAAAATATTGCATCTGGTGTTCACTCAGTGAAATATATTTCAATCTTACATTCAAAACAAACAAATATCCTCTATGTATATTGTTCAGTGCATTATACGTTATTTATTATTATCACATTGTGTCAAGAACTGTGTTTTATTGGGAATTACTTTGATCTCTGCTTCATATGTTCTTTTCATAAGCCTTCTGTTTTGAAATAGAACAGGTGTTATTATGTCATTTAAAAAAATAATCTTTAATTGACACTAAAACATTGCTAGCATAAAGCTCATTATTTATAACATAGTTTATTGCTTTAGATTACACTGACACACACAAAATTGTAGTAATTTCTGACGTATGGAAATACTTCTAGAATTTATGAAACATTTAAAACAATTAAAAAGTGATTCCATCAAAACATACAATGTTATTAACAATGTTTTGTTCTCAATATTGCTGCGTCATATTTTTGTTATGCTTACAGAAAACTGCAATTATTTCTGACGTCTGGTATTACTCTCTAGGTAATTTGCAGCACGGGATAAGAAACTAAACTAATTTTCTCATATTTTATCTTTCTAGAAGACAATGACACAAAACGTTTCTCTGAATACTGTAAGACAATTTATTAGGTTTTATTAAGTATTTTGAAAAAATAATCATCATATATCAAAATTATTTTTAAAAGAATTATCGATTTCAAAATAAATACGGGTTTTTACTTGTTGAAATTGTTCAAAGACAAGTGAGCAACTAGTGGAATAATACATTCTTCGAAAATGATATTTTAACACATTTGTATCCAATGTTTTACTTCAAGACCAAAATACATTTTGCTTTATTTTCTATTTTTATTGTATTTTTATAGTATGTATATTTTCATTTCACGATGTTATAAAATTTAGACAAGAAACAAATATGCAACCTTTGTTTTTCAAGGTTTCTTCTTTGTTGTTGTATATTTTTGTAATTTTATTTTCTGTTTGTACAGTGACCATTTAGATAATATATTAATACACTGTGTTTAATTCTGTTTTAGTAGCATTTAAGTCATTAAACTACTAATGAACGTTTTATATAATATATAAATAAACGCATCCAACAATAATGTTTAAATCAGATACACATATACACCCTGTTTGTTACGTTTTTTCTTCACGTTAGAAATATTATTTAAGATATTACATTGGATTCCTTATCTTTTATACATACCTTGCTTAATACTATTTGTTATTACTTGTTGGGCCGTTATACCAACGCTGTTAAAGCATAAATATGGTAAATTTTACATAAATTATTTTGCAATCTACAAACTTAACCTAGTCGTATTTTATTACTTTTTAATTATGTCACTTTTGCTTTTTGACCCCCACATTGATTGATAAATTCCGTTTCAAGACTAAGTGTAATCATCACTTCAGCAGAAAGTGTTAATACTGTAAAATGCAGACTTGTTCGTTGTCATGATAGTGAGACGTCTAAACATCGTTACAGTACTAAAAGTTTCACAGAACGAACCATCAAATAGCTAAAATATCTTCACATATTACTTTATACTGATGTAAAAAGAATATGAAATCCCTGTAATGCGTCTGCATAAATGGTAAATATTACCGTTAACCTAGCTACATTTCAAGCAGACAGACATTGTAAAGCCTTTAATGTTTCAAGATAATGTTACTGAAATTAAAACTTGTCTGTCAAAGACCATAAACACTACCTTAACCCCATATGAGATGAACATCTCATCTAAAATGTGTAACAGCAAGTGCTTTGATGGTGGTAGAGACCTCAGGCGCCCTTCCCTTAATTTTTGCAGTCACGATAGCGCACCTGAGTAGAATCACCGACGTTCCGGAAGCTTTCTGAATACTTCCGTACATGAATTAATCTAGTAAGTCCATAGCGGGATTCGAATTTACAACATTGAAGGACTATTTTTTAAAGTCATTGATGTGTGTTCATGCCGAGATTATGAACGGGTATTTTATAAATGACAATGAAATATAAGAAGTAAAAAACATGAAAGTTATATAATAATCTTTCGTGGACAGAATCATAAAACCGAGCTTGCGACTTTCAACAGATCGTTATTGTCGCTATTCCTATCTGCGATCACCCTTTCCCTCCGACATCTTAAAACTTATGAATTCATACCATCAAAGCTAAAAGCATTAACTTACAACTGGATTTAAAGCTCCTTGAGCAAGCATGTATATATGTTTCAGAATGATTTTATATTATAAAAACTGAATATGTTGGTGTGCGTGTGTATGTAGATATGTCAAGTCAAAAGCTTTCATATTTACGGTTTTTTTTTACAAAGATTCGTGCTAATTTTCATGAAAATTTATTAAAAAGTAAAATATTGTCAAGTTGTAACAAAGAAAATAATTTTCACATTGCATGCAGCACTTACAATTTGTTTATGTAAATTACCAAAGAGAGGTCACAATATGCAAAAATAGCCCTTATTGCGTTAGTAACGCAGTAGAAATATAGTGAAAAATACTGCAAAACCAATCATTAATCGCACATAGCACATAACGGAAATCAATCAACACTTCACCATGAATGTAGGGAACTATATTAGAACCCCTTAATAAGCTGGAGAGTAGGTAAAAAGCAAGAACCGTAGACAATGTACTATAAATAGCATAATATATTTTATGCAACTAAACTCATAAAAGTCAAATCAAACTAAATCATACTTGAATGGCTCTGTATACCGGTAGTTTAGACATATCTTAGTAAGTTCGATGTTGATGATAGTTTAACATCTATTTTAATCGCTTTGACATCTGAACCACTGTGTCATTTTTACTAGCTTTATAAAGGTGGCCAAATAATAAAAACAGGGTAATATATTTAAGGCGTACATCTAGGAATAAACCGATTTAGCAGGATATTTAATTTTGCCATTTTGGAATCCTTTCGCCTCTCTATTTTATACAATGTAAATAATTTTGAAATGTTTTTGAAAATATTACATATGTAATTTACGGTACCTTTGGCCTAGAGGTTAAGGCGTCCGCCTTCCGATCTGGAGGTCGAAGGTTCGAGCCCCACGGGGAGCGTTAATTGAAGGATGAATGATTTCTATGTTTCTCGTTGGTCTCGTTCCTAAATGGCCGCTTCATGAGCCGCGAGGAAGTGAAATGAATGTTTACCGATTTCTATCCGCCTGGCGCCTGGCATAGTGGTAGGAATTGGGAGGTACATGGTATGCAAGCAAAAGGTGCCTCATAAGTCAGAAATGGCCGACCCTTCCATGAGAGGTGACACTATAATAAACAAGACCTTTTTATAAGATGTTTTAATCTTCACAGTTTGTCAAAGCTTAATTGTTTTATTTTTTGTTCATGCCTTTATATGTTATTATTAATTAAAGCATAATCCTGTTCTTAAATACGTATAACTGATAGATATTTTGACCTTTTTCAATTAACTTGTAGTGTTTGAACTTTAAGGCCAATTATACCTAAAATTGCTTTTTTTTGAAAATCTTTTTATTTTTAGTGTTAAAGTTTCCATAAACAGACCACATGTTATTGGCCAGTTACCTGAATCATCCTTTGCTTCTGTTGCGACGATTTATCAATTAGTAAAGTTATAGTGATTACTATAGTATTTTGTATGGAAGTCAAAATATAACTTTGTTTACAATTTGTTATTTATATTATAAAGTACTTTATATTTAGCACTTCTTTCTTTAGGTGATCAGCAGATAGATAACTTGCTCGCCTTAAAACCGTTATTTAGTCATTTTAAAACTCATGTTTGCATACACTGGCATACAATGCCTTTGAACATTGCTTTTAATAGTAACATACATGTATCATCAAAGTCTTCACTTAAATAGAATCTTTAAACGTATTACTCGATACAGATATATCTATAGTAAAAAATCTCTGAAATGCTTCTGTGAACATAACATCAATTATCGTTCGAATATTTTAATCTTGCTAATTTGCCAGCATAATAACACTGTAAAGCCATTAAAGCTTCGAGATAATACGGTTACTGTTTATAGGTCATTAACACTACAAACTAGCAATCTAAAAGGAGATACAGTTAGTACATATCTGTAATGATGTAATTCTATCTGTACTCATTTGTCCTTTCGACAAGGGCTATGCAGAAATTTGTCCAAGATACTTATATTATCTTAAGCTACGCTACCGATATTTTCATGTCAAACCAGAATATGAATATTACATCAATGACCTTTAAAGATGGACAAGTGAAATTCAGAAGGTTGTTATACGTATAAACAGGGAAATGGATAAAGAAATGTCTTAAAAGATACCGATGTTATATTCTACAATGGGAATCATCTATCTTGTTGTTTCGCTTACATCATCATGGCGATAGCTAATTCTATGAGATGCCACTATATTATGAAAATTGTGGCACTGAAAGACTTAGTTAACAGGAATTCAAGGAATTAGCGATATTATATTCTTCGAAGTATTTTGCTGATATAATGGTTTATGTATAAAATAAACTGATCAAACAGTATTAAACATAAATAATGAAAAGACCCTTGAAAGCACTAGTCACAACAATATTACATGAAAATTGCAGACTCGGTTTTATTCAGTCTATAGATGAGGGGTAATGAACATTCCTCACGCCCCCTAGCAGCAGATTGAGCTTTATTCATTTTTCAACACTTAAAAGTGCTGGAACCATGAATATCCCAAGGGATAAGAAAACTATAATAACACTGATTTGAAGTTTAAATAGAACATTTCTTACAACATTTATCAGTATATCTTGCGTCTCAAAAACACATTTTTCCTAATTCCGGACAGAAATCTTTAAGGACACAATTTATCAAGTCGTTTCTGCAACAAAATACTGGTGAATTTGAAAGTCCCAATTTCTTTATATAAAAAAGATTGATGTTAACTGTCTACGGATAATTGTTATACTCTAAAGAAAAGGTAATCATCACCAATCAAACGTAGGATTCAGTGAGCAAACCGTTTTTATCTGAGCTAAATTGTAATTGTTGTGTCAGTTTTTAGAGCGTGTTAGTTCTCAAATATCAGCAGAAACATTCTAATTTGACAACAGAGTTCTTCTCTCGATTAACAAGTATTTTGTGTTTTAAAACTATGGAATATTTAGTTTCTTTATAGTATAGTATAGAATGAATGTAAAACTTTTATGAAGTAATTCCTCTTATTCGTATTTTCTTTCGGTGTTAGGTAACTGGGGAATGAATCCTTTTTCCCTTGTTTTATTATAATTTTCTTATTCTTCATATGACTCAACGATACATGTATATATGTTTACATCCTGTCTTTTAGAAACATATTTATTTAATAAAAATAACGAGTCTGTCAAAAAGGTGTTGTTACAATTTGCAATTATATGATAAATGTATTTTCCTGATATTAAGTGTCATTGTAACAAAATTATTCGTTTGATAAAATTCTCTGTTAACACAATTGACTATTGAAACATCAGAAAATGTATGCAACGAATGTGCCTTATAGATACATTAGATTGTATCGTACGTTTTATGCAGAGAAATATTCTTGTACATGTATATCGTGTTTAAAGAACAAAAACAAATCGTTCACTTATAGTTAAATGTATTGTACTTATGTCACATACGTTTTCTATGAAATGTATTTCTTGTTAAAAATTGGCTTAAAGTTACTATTATATACGTTATAGTGATACGACTATGATTGTGTACATCGACTCTGTTAGTTTACTAATGTTAAACTTTTTACGTTGATTTTAAAATACAATTTATCAATAAGTATTATTGCACATAAACAGTTCCTAATCTCAAATGTATTTATTGAAACAATGTATTGGGCAGCACAACAACGATGAGAATAACCACATTGACAGCTTTAACCAATTAGTCTACCTCATTAAGCGGGTCGAAACCGGAAGCTGACGCCAATTCAATGTTAAGGGCTGACTAGTTGGTACTTACACGCTGGGGGAATTCGAAGTAGTGTTTATCATTTATTATATTATAACACACTTTATTATGATATGAACAATTATATTTCAATGCAAATAGAAAGTATAGTAACTGTTTTGTTTGAACAACTATATTTTAAGTGAATAATTTTTAAAAACAATCAGGAAGCAATAAAATGTTATTCTTAAAATGCAGACTACAAAATTCAGATAACTTAAGCAGACTTGTTATATAAAACAGAATAGTGTCCGTCACGGATGTCTATGAGGGTCTCTTGTACTAAGTCTTATGAAACGGAAAAGAAACAATTATTTACGATATGATATCCAATGTTCAGTTTCTCAAAAACCATTTCAGTCGTGTGTACCCGACTATCTTTAAATAAAAAAAACATTGATATCGGTTTGACTTAGGGTGGTCTACAGTGTTTGCTATTAAACTAATATCCGCGAGATCGAGCTTAAAGCTGACTGAGACTTTCTTTCCAAGTGCAACGTTGTCACAAATGGTTTTTGTTCGTAAGAATATAGAACATTTCAATATGTTTTTCATTAAGGGATTTAGGAGATCAAAATTGTAAAATCACTAAAATGCGTCATAAATAATTTAAGCTTCTTACAAGCCCGACTTTGTAATCGTTCAAAAACTGCCAGATTGTATGAATTGATAGACATTACAACTTATCACACACTAGTGCCGATTTTGCCGTGCATATATTTTGACGTGACGTCATTAGCGTTATACAAACAGTTTAAAGACGCGCTAAATGTTAGCGTTATACTATAGGCGCGTCTATGAAAAATTACTCTTATTTCACTTTCAACTGTCGTTAGTTTGGGCATGTGATAAATAGAATATTAAATCCGTTGTAAGTTCATAACTGCATTTATTGCATTCGTTGAATTAAATAATATTATGCTCGCCAGAGGCTCGCATAATATAATTTTATTCAACTCGAGCAAAA